>NW_007877495.1:0-568 GCF_000696425.1 Galeopterus variegatus
GTTACTTATCTAATTTCTTACCATTGTCGTCATTGCCATAAAAATGCCGTCTATGTTGGCCATCGTGTACATGTTCCCTTATAAACCTCTTAGGAACCTGTGTGAGAAATTCCATGGGCTAGATAATTAAGTGCGAGACTCCTGGGTCATAGCACATATATGTACCTAATTTATCAGAAAATGGCCAGATTGACTTTTGTTCCATTTGCCTCTTTGCCAACACTTGGTATGATGTGTTTTCCATATTTGCCTTTATGGTGGGTGGGAAAGGATATCACATCAGTGTTTTCGTTTGTATTTTTTTGACTAAGTCTGAGCTCTTTCTCACATCTACTGGGCACTCAGGTTTCTCCTTTTGTGCTTTGTCTGCTCATAGACTTTGGGGCAATTTTAAACATTCTTAAAGGACACATGTTAATTTACTAAAAAAAATTTCTACCCTGCGATTTGCAGGAAGTAAAACACCAAAATAAACTTAGATAACCTCTTAGTAGATTTGGATCATTATGTCCAATTTTCTATGTGTACAGAAACAATGTAGACACATTCTGGGTTCCCTGTTTCTCCT
>NW_007877496.1:0-568 GCF_000696425.1 Galeopterus variegatus
TTAATCTTGACCGCTATCACGAACTCCAGTATCACGTTTCTAATTGCCTACAGGGCATTTCCATCTGGGAGTCAGTGTACCACTGCGAACTTAACAGAATCTATCATTTCCCCACACTCATCTCCTCCTCTTCCTCCATTTACTATTAAAAAAAAAAAAAAAAAAGGGGAGGCCTGATGCTCGACCTATCCTACCAGTAGTTAAAAAAAAAAAAAAAAAAGGTGTGTCCTGATTTACCTTCCATGTATTTTAGGTCTGACAATCTCTCTTCTTTCCATATATTTTCAAATTTCCGCCAATTTTTCCTTAGTAATTATTCTCTTAGCTCTTCTTCCACTCCGACACACTCTCATCTTCACTTTTCATGACTATATTACTTTAGTCACTTTTTACTCTCTGCCTTTTCTTCTTCTGTTCTCCTCCTCTCTTAACTACCCCCCAAAATTTTAGTTCAATTTTCAAAAAATATGTGACTTTATTCATGACACTACTTTGATCCGAATTTTAAAAAATTATCCTTGAAAGAACTCTTAATTCTATGAAAAAATGTTAAAATTTTCCAACCTTA
>NW_007877497.1:0-568 GCF_000696425.1 Galeopterus variegatus
CGCACATGCCTTCTTTGAATGAAACGTATGTTAAGCACAGTAATGGTGTGTGGCCTCTCATCCAGGATGTGAGCAGGGTATAATCAAGGTGCCTCCCAGGGCGTATTTCTGCCTACTTAGGAGAGGAAGGAATTTGCTTTCCATTTACCAGACAGCAGGCCTGCATAATAAGAAGGGATTGATTTTCCTGGCATTCCATTAACTCTGGGTTTTTCAAGAGAGACTAATGCACTCTAGGGTGAGGTGAATGGCATCATGTGGAAGCTGGAAAGGAACCCGAGTAGGAGTCACACTGGAATCATTGCTTTCAAAGGGAATGTCCTACCCTTTTACACATTTGCCTTGTCTGTTTTTTCAGTCTTTAAAGCTTGGCAGCTTGTACCTACATTTCTGATCTAGACACACATTTCATAACCAGCTGAGCTGCTGATCCAGTTAAATAATGAGTAGATTTTCATAAATCTAAACGTTTTCCCTCAGAAGAACCCAGTGGAAGGGGTTGCAGGATGGCGGTCGGGATGAAGTCATCAGAGGCAATGTCAAAACCCATTTGATTGATGGTGCTAAA
>NW_007877498.1:0-568 GCF_000696425.1 Galeopterus variegatus
AAATCAATAAATGTGATCCACCATATTAATAAAATCGAACACAAGGACCATATGATCATCTGTATTGATGCCAAAAAAGCTTTTGATAAGATCCAACCCTCATTCATGACAAAGACCCTTTATAAATTAGGTATAGACGGAAAGTATCTCAACATAATCAAAGCCATATATAATAAACTCACCGCCAATATCATCCTGAATGGGGAAAAACTGAAAGCTTTTCCTTTAAGAACAGGAACCAGACAAGGATGCCCACTCTCACCACTCCTATTCAACACAGTATTGGAAGTATTAACACTCCTATTCAACACAGTATTAGAAGTATTAGCCAGAGCAATCAGAAATTTTAAGGAAATAAAGGGCATCCAGATTGGAAAGGATGAAGTCAAACTGTCCCTGTTTGCAGATGACATGATCCTATATATCGAACAGCCCAAATCATCTACAAAAAAACTCATAGAGGTGATAATCGAGTTCAGCACAGTAGCAGGATGCAAAATCAACACGCAAAAATCAATAGCATTTCTATTCACCAATAGTGAACAAGCAGAAAGAGAAATCAAGAAAG
>NW_007877499.1:0-568 GCF_000696425.1 Galeopterus variegatus
AGATTCATGCTCACTAGAATATATGTACTTATTCTGTATGTGGATCTGTTGTCTTTGTTTAGATTGCTCCACCAGCATCACTACCCAAAGTTTTATTGAATTACAAATTCACCAAAATGGTATCTCTCACAGCACTGCATTTGACTGAGGAATTCCTTTTACAAAAGAAAGAAGGGATGCACTGGGCTGAACCCATGAGGTTCACGGTTGTATCACATATCTCCTTACCCAAAAGCAACCTGCCTATTATTACGGTTAAATGGCCTATTGAAGACTCAATGACTGTACTGGTCAGGAAAGGGTACTCTCCTACAAGATGCAGTGCATAAACTGAGCCAGTACCAATAACTATGGCTGGTTCTCCCAGAAGTGTGCAGATTGAGGAACAAAGGGTCAAAGCAGAAAAGGCTCCTCTCGGCTATTCCTAATGAATTTAATGAAAAGGTTGTGCTTCCTATCCCTGAAATATTAGGTTCTGTTCATATGAAGGTCTGGTTTCCCAAAGAACTAGTGCTTCCTTCAGGAGATGAAACAATGGCTCTACTTAAGTAGAAGTTGAGACTGTGAC
>NW_007877500.1:0-568 GCF_000696425.1 Galeopterus variegatus
ACACACACACACACACACACACATATGCATTTCCAAGTGAATTAAAGACCTCAATGAAAAAGGAAATTTGTAAAATTTTAGAAGAAAATATAGGAAAATATCACTGTAACCTTGGGTAGGAAAGAACTTAAAAACATTTTCAAAAAGACACAAAAATCAACGATACATATAGGGAAAAACATGATAAATTTGCTTCACACATATTAGAACACTTTGCAGACAAATGACACATTTAAAGAAAGGTAAAAAGAAAAAATACAGCTGAATAAAAGATAATTTGCAGTGCTTATAATAACCAGTAGAGAATTTGTGCCAAAATATAAAAATAAGTCTTCAAGACCCATAAGAATAAAACAAACAACCCTATAGGTAAATGACAAGCAGTTCCAGAAATTAATGAACAGGAAATCCAACGGCCAATAAACATGAAGAGATGTATCTCTAATAATCATAGAAAGAAAAAATTTAATCTAAAATGAGATGCAATTATACTCACATGAGTCTGGGGAAAAAAATAAGTCTTGGTGAGGATGAGAGTCACCGAGAACACTCAGATGCTGCTGATGGG
>NW_007877501.1:0-568 GCF_000696425.1 Galeopterus variegatus
AAAAGAAAAACGGTGAAAGGACTTAGTGATCACCTAACTTCTCAGACAGTGAACTTCTCCTTCTAATCTTCACAGCTGACAATAAAAACATTTACTATCAGAATGTATACTTGGAATTCTATGAAAATTTCCTTTTCAAAAATTATACTTTTGTTATTTTTCGCCTAATCAGATGATGAGGACTGTTGTTCTTCCTTGGTCATTTAACTAGACAGAAGATAATTAATGCTAAAAAAAAAATTTAGTGTCTCTGACAATGGATACTTTATCTAAAGGTTACATAGGCAAGAAGAAAACCTGCTTTGTTTTAATAAGGTACACCTTTTATAGCCCTTTTTCTTCTTTACCTCTTCCCTAATTCAACTACCACATTAAATGTATAGGATTTCCCAAGGGAAAAAATAATTCTACTTGAATTGTAAAAGTGTCACATTCACAGTTCATAGAGAATAATACTGCTCAGCTTCTCATCAAAACTATATTGTCTGGCACAGAGTTCTAAATAAAGCCAGAGCAATGTATAAATTTAAAATCTGACCTGAGTGATGTCAAGTAAAAAGCAATGGGC
>NW_007877502.1:0-568 GCF_000696425.1 Galeopterus variegatus
ATGGCAAGTGCCCGTGGTTCTAGGTCCCTGGCAGGATGCCCAGCCATGGCCACCTACTGCCCTGTACAGGCCACCCCAGGGCCACACTGAGCCCCAGTGCTTTCCTGCGGTCTGGCTCCTGGGTATGCCCAGTGGAGGGCTTGAGGCTGGTTCAGGCTTTGATGGTGGGAATGGAGAAATCAAAGGAAAGTTTGGGGGAGGTGGTTAAGTACAAGCCCATCAGGTCCAGCCACACAATGGAATTCTAAGTTGCCTTTAAAATGATGCTGGAGGGGCCGGCCTGGTGGCGCACTGGATAGTGCGCCGCTTGGGAAGCGCGGTGGCGCTCCCGTCCGAGGGTTCGGATCCCATATACAGACCGGTTCCCGCTCACTGGCTGAGCGAGGCGCGGGAGCAACACCGAGGCTTGCGATCCCGTTGCCGGTCCCCGGTCTGGTATGGGGGCAACACTGAGGGTTGCGATCCGTTGCCGGACACGTAAAATAAAATAAAATAAAATAAAATGATGCTGGAGCATTTAGTTATATATTCATTGACATAGAAAAATATTCATAATACAGTGCTTGGT
>NW_007877503.1:0-568 GCF_000696425.1 Galeopterus variegatus
TACAAAATCAACACACAAAAATCAGTAGCATTTCTATTCTCCAATAGTGAATAGGCAGAAAAAGAAATCAAGAAACCTTGCCCATTTACAATAGCCACCAAAAAAATAAAATGCTTAGGAATAAAGTTAACAAAGGATGTGAAAATCTCTATAATGAGAACTACAAACCACTGCTGAAAGAAACTAAAGAGGACACAAGAAGATGGAAAGATATCCCATGCTCTTGGATTGGAAGAATCAACATTGTGAAAATGTCCATTCTGCCCAAAGTGATATGCAAATTCAATGCAATCCCCATCAAAATTCCTATGACATTTTTCTCAGAAATGGAAAAAACTATCTAGACATTTATATGGAATAACAAAAGACTACACATAGTCAAAGCAATCCTGAGCATAAAAAATAAAGCTGGAGGCATAACACTACCTGACTTTACACTATACTACAAAGCTATAATAACCAAAACAGTGTGATACTGGCATAAAAACAGACACTGTGATCAATGGTATAGAATAGAGAATCCAGAAATCAACCCACACACCAACAGCCATCTGATCTTTGACAAAGG
>NW_007877504.1:0-568 GCF_000696425.1 Galeopterus variegatus
ATTCCTGTGTCTGTTTATTCAGGATCAGCACCTACAGCCTTGTAAATATTGTAGAAAATGATGAAACTATTTAGTCAGACCACACAGTGTGGCTTCAACTGAAACCAAGGGGACAGTTCTGGGATCCCCATTTGAGAGGTGGGGAATGGTGAGGCATCAAAGGTGTTCCCGGAGAAACCCCTCACCTGCATCTCTCTCTGCTTTAAACAAAGCTACCCAGTATATAACCCTGTACATCCTTCATCACAGAGTGCTTCACTGTGTCCCACCCAGTTGACATGTAAGATCTCTCTAGTTCAAGGAATTAGTCCAATCATTGAATTAATACTGACATGGAAGAAAGACCTAAACACTAAGATGCAAAGTAGAACATTACAGTGCAAGGAGAGTCCTGTGAAGAGGTTGGGAGAACTCCTAGGACTCAAATACCCTGGTAAAGGGTGACAGGTTGATTTCTTCCATCTCTTCTGACATGGTTTGTTCCATCCACCATACTCTGTAGAGTAATAATGGTGTCACAAATGTACCCAAACCACACAGAACTGTGCTGGGAAAATGTAGTATCTTT
>NW_007877505.1:0-568 GCF_000696425.1 Galeopterus variegatus
ATCATCATTGAAAAGATGCTTCTATGTGTATGGGGAAGGGGTGAGAAGACAGCATGCTGTATTTTTCCATCATAAGATTTGTAGTCTGTGTCTGTCATTTTTGCCCATCGGGGACTTTTTCACCCTTCTCTAGTAATTCATCCAATTTTTCCTACAAAGCCAGCTCTTCCTTTCCCACTTACTGTGATTTCACTGGAGTTAACCACATCCTAGATGCAGGGGGGACATATGGCCTTGGCCTGATTCAATTTTGAACAATACAAATCAGGCCCAAGATTTCTGCTGGGAGGAGATATTCTCTTTCTATGAGGTGCTAAGAAGATAGAACCCAAGGTTGGAACTGTTGGCAGTCATTTTGTCACCATAAGGAGAAAGTATGTCTGAGAATGGAATCCTTATGGAAGAAAGATGAAAAGAAAGAGATCAAGTCAGAAAATCTCCTCTGAGCCCTCTGTTTTTAGCCATAACCAATGCATTGGGCCATTTTGACCTGGGCACCAATCATTCCCTTTTCTATTTAGCCAATTTAAGTTAGTTTTTTTTGTGTCTTATCTCCAAAAGAATTTTG
>NW_007877506.1:0-568 GCF_000696425.1 Galeopterus variegatus
CCACCATCCCAGCTTGGGAACCCAGGACCCTTATTGCTGTGGTTTTGTGGTCATTGCTGGGGTGGCTGCACATGTCAGAGGGGCGTGGCCAAGGCCCGAGGCCCCTCACTGCCCTGGCTCAGGAGAGCCCAGGGTGCTTCCTGTGGTGGCTCAGTGGTTGCTGCTGGGCTGGCTGCAGGTGTCGTATCCTATGGCAGCTTGGTGGTTGTTGCTGGGCTGGCTGTGCATGGGGGAGCATGGCCAAGCCCCAAGGTCCCCCAGCACCCCAGCTGGGAAAGCCCAGGGTTCATCCTGTGGCAGCTTGGTAGTCGCTGCTGGGCTGGCTGCGTGTGTCAGGGGGGCATGGTCGAGGCCCTCATCCCCCACTCTTGGGATTGGTTGCAGGTGTTGGGGGGCATTGCTGAGGCCAGGCCCCAGGCCCTCCCCACTTTCTGGCTTGGTAGCCTGGGGGACTTCCAGTCCTTCTAGGTGTTATAGGTGTTCTGTGGTGAAATGAGACCTTTACTGGTTAACATGAAACTTTGTCTCTGGTTGTGGGTACTTTGTTTTTTCTTTCATTTCTGTGTTG
>NW_007877507.1:0-568 GCF_000696425.1 Galeopterus variegatus
CTTTGCTGTACTCAAAATAGGCCAAAAAAAGTCTGGCCTTAAACGATCTCTCTATCAATATATGAACTCAAATTTGAGCTACTACAATGAATACTTCACACACGTAGATGAACACACAGGAAAGAAAACGATGAGCATGCTAAAACCAAATACAGTTTGATTTCCTAATGGGCTGAATTAAGCATAAGTATGTCAAAGCTTGCAATGTAGAATAATTATTAGCCTTCCTTTTCAGATGATATCAGGTTCTACAAAGTCAATTTGATTATAAATGAAAAATATGTTGACAAGAACACATTTGGAGACAAGCAATAATAGTTACTAAAACAGAATATTAAATTATCTTTTAATAACTTTATAATAGCAAATGTAATACTGTGAAAAAGCCCAAGTTCTCTAATAAAATCATGCATGTCTGATATAGTAAAAATAAATAAATGAGATTTAAATCAGATTAAATTTTATAAGGATTGCTATAAAGTGAATTAGTTCTGCTAAAATATCTGCCAGAAAGAAGGAATCATGTGAACAACTAAGTTCTTTCAAATTATCAAATATAAGAACTATG
>NW_007877508.1:0-568 GCF_000696425.1 Galeopterus variegatus
ATATTAACTCTCTTGGGTATATTTGCATTTTTAAATTGGAGATTAAGAGGATCAGTACAAGGACCCCAAATATTATCATTTTAGAACTGCAATTTGTTTTTTTGTTTTTTGGTTTTTTTTTTTTTTGTCTTTTGTCTTTTTTCCGTGTCCGGCAACGGATCGCAACCCTCAGTGTTGCCCCCGCGCCTCGCTCAGCCAGTGAGCGGGAACCGGTCTGTATGTGGGATCCGAACCCTCGGACGGGAGCGCCGCCGCGCTTCCCAAGCGGCACACTATCCAGTGCACCACCGGGCCGGCCCTAGAACTGCAATTTGGGTACCCTCTTTCTCTTTTCCAACTTACACAGGAAAAAAATCTTTATACACAAAAGGGTATGTAAAAGCAGCTTAGGATTACCTATTTGCCACAGAATTCAATGTTCAGATTAAAATTGAACCTTTTGTTGTTATAATCTATACAGGGCAAGAGTCGAGGAAATATGGATATTTTTGGTGGAGAACTCTATTTTTTAACTCAAAGATAGCTAATTTGCCAGCTCTGTCTCTTATTAGCATAAGTCAAAAAAAAA
>NW_007877509.1:0-568 GCF_000696425.1 Galeopterus variegatus
GGACATGAGGGCGAGATGGTGGAGAGGGACCTACAAAGGGCGAACTTGACATTCTATAGGTAGAACGGTCGGGGTCATTCGAAGCAACACCCAAATGACAGAGGGAGCGGGCCACGCAGGCCATGCGAAGATCTAGGAGCTGCGTTTCTGGGGAGGGGGATCCATCAAGGGCATGGCCCTGAGGAGGGGATGAGCGGGCCAGCCGGGGGAGACCCCTGAGGAGGGGATGAGCGGGCCAGCCAGGGGAGACCCCTGAGGAGGGGATGAGTGGGCCAGCCGGGGGAGACCCCTGAGGTGGGGATGAGCGGGCCAGCCGGGGGAGACCGAGGGGCCTGTGGCTTCAGCACAGTGAGCCAGGCAGGGGTGGAGGGAGGCGAGGCCAGAGGGAGGCGGAGCAGACCCCGGAGAGCCTGCAGCCCAGGGCCAAGAGGCGGCATTTCTGTGCTACTGTCTACTGACCCGACCTGCAAATTTCCTGCACCTCCCCACAGGACAGTAGCCCCACAGGGCAAGTGTGCCCACTAAGAAGGAGGGTGCTGGAGGAGTGGCTGACACTGGCTGCGGAACC
>NW_007877510.1:0-568 GCF_000696425.1 Galeopterus variegatus
TTGCCTTCCAACTGGACTCAGGGGTATGAAGGAAACCAGTTTTTACAGTGATCTGCTGTGATCGGATATACCATATTTCTGTCAGAATGCTGTGTGCATACTGTCTTTGCTTCTAGACATTGCATCTCTAGATGGGGGTTGATTTCCACTTGTTGGCTAATTGTGCTTACAGAGAAGACCCAAATGTTTTATGTTCAAACTTCCATATCTTAGTGGTAATGTTAAGACTTCTCAGATTTCAAAATTGTTGCATCAAAGAAGCCAAGCTTAGAACATCTGCATTGTAATAATTTAATTCCATGTTGATAATCCAGGCAGATGCGAACCAAAATATTTCCAAAAACAATGGCAGTGTGAATTGAACAGGGAGCACATCAATAGAAAGAAGGTAAAATCAAAAGGATTTTGATTGGATAGGAATGGTGAGATATAGGGTTGACTTCCAAAAAAATGTTTATGTATTTATAATTTTAGCCTCAGTGATGAGCTGTAAATTAGTATTATTATCAAAGAAATGGAAAGCAACAGGCAAAGTAGATGTGTGTCAGGTCAGAAAGAGATGTAATGT
>NW_007877511.1:0-568 GCF_000696425.1 Galeopterus variegatus
AGTCTGTGTTAACTCCTCATCTCTGATTAACTTACATTGTGAAAGCAGCCATCGACCGTGCATAAATAAATGTTCATGATTGTGTTCCAATAGAACTTTATTTGTAAAAGCAGGCTGCAAGTTAGATTTGCATATGGACCAGAGTTTGCTGATACCTGCTTTGAATAGTTAAATCTAGCCTCTGTTTATTTAAAGCCTCATATTCTCATGCTTTTTTGATGTTTTCTTTGTTTACTATATTTACTTAATTTTGTCTTTATATATAACTACATTTATATTTACCAACTTTTAGTAACACAAGTAGGAATAAAATTGTCTATTGACTACCCACTATATGATTAAGATAATTTGATTAAGTAATTCACAGATGAAGAACTACAAATATTCAATAAATATGAACATATGCTTAGTCTTACTAGAAGTCAAATAAACATTTCCAAAAAGAAATATATTTATATTATTTATATTTATATTCCTATCAAGCTGCCAAAAATGAGCATTATTACCCAGTTATATGTGGGAATATTTGTGTATGTTCGATGGGGAGGGGAACTGCTAAAAAACTAAA
>NW_007877512.1:0-568 GCF_000696425.1 Galeopterus variegatus
AAAGATCTACAGACGCTGCCAAATGTCCCCTGTAGGGTAAAATTTCCTCTGATTGAGAGAACCACTGATCTAGACTGATTTGGATGCAAATCCCGCTTTTGCTGCTTACTAGCTGTGTAAACTGGTCATCCTCTCTCTCTAGGCTTCTGTTTCCTCAGCTCTATAAAAGGAATCATATTTCATGAGGATGAAATGAGATAATGCCTCATTACCTCTCCTTCCCTTTTCTTCCTTCCCTCAGGCTGCACTCCCCTCCCCCCCACCTCCCCATCCTTCTGTACCAGCCCTCACTGCACCACTCCCTCCTGGACTCCTGCCATTCCTCAGCAACGTCCCTGAGAGTGTCAGTGTGGCCCCAGGAGCCTCCCTGAGTTTGACCTTTGAGAAGGTGGGCCCTCAATGCCTCTCCCTGCTGGCTGTGGGAGTGAGGTTGGGAGGTAGGAGATGATGCTGGCTGTGGCGAAGGCACTCAGGGGTGCATATTTGTGGGCACTTCTGAAAGCGTGTCCCCAGCAGGAATGGGAAGGGGCCATGAGTTCTCCTCCCAGGACTGGCTATCCCAGGGTCT
>NW_007877513.1:0-568 GCF_000696425.1 Galeopterus variegatus
GCAATCCTGAGCAAAAAAATAAAGCCAAAGCCATTATGCTACCTGACTTCAAATGATACTACAAAGCTATAGTAACCATAACAGCATGGTACTGGCGTAAAAACAAACACATGGACAAATTGAACAGAATAGACAACCCAGAAATCAATCCACGTACTTACAGCCAACTGATATTTGACAAGAGCAACAGGAGCACACATTGGGGAAAGGACGGCCTCTTCAATAAGTAGTACTAGGACATCCATATGTAGAAGAATGAAACTAGACCTATACCTCTCACCGTATACCACAGTCAACTCAAAATGGATTAAAGACGTATGTAAGACCTGAAATAATAAAACTACTAAAAGAAAACATAGGGGAAACACTTCAAGAAGGAGGGCTGGACAAAGACTTTGTGAATAAGATTCCAAAAGCACAGGCAACACAAAAGAAAAAATATACAAATGGGATTATATCAGGCTAAAAAGCTCTGCACAGCAAAAGAAATAGTTAACAGAGAGAAATGACAACCTACAGAATGGGAGAAAATATTCACAAAGTATATATCTGACAAGGGATTAATATC
>NW_007877514.1:0-568 GCF_000696425.1 Galeopterus variegatus
AAAGGGATTTAAGTTTTTATGTATTCAATTTCTTTTGTACTTAAACACATTTTAAATTGCTGTAGGAAAGAAATTTTTTAAGCATATAAAAAGTGTACCTAACAACGTATTTAATTAGAAAAATTCTTTATCTGATAGTACTGACTTTCACAGATATACAACAAAGTAGAGAAATATATTTTAAGATAAAAGTGATGATATGTATAAGATCTGTTAAATAAACTTCACTTAACTGATGTACCCAAGCCCTGTCTCCTCTACCTAACCAAACATTTGCTTATTTTCACTGTGCTCTCAGCTACTTCTCACCAATTGAATTGAAGGCTTTATGAAACCATTTCTATTTGTTCCCAAATATGGTTATACAAGTTGGATTTTAAATTTTAATTGCATATTTTAATAAATGCTTTATAATCAGTTGTAACTATAGTTTGAAAAAAAAGAATTTTTACAATTAGAACTAAACTAAATGTCAGGGAAATTCAAGACAGTTAATAAGTTGCTAATAAACATCCTCTCAAATTAAGTTCAGGCAAAACAATTATGAAACAAAATTCAGAATAAACTT
>NW_007877515.1:0-568 GCF_000696425.1 Galeopterus variegatus
TTTTATTACCCTTTAGGATAGGAGAAGACTTTCAGGCTCCACATGACAACAAATCTTCAACAGTAATAATGTCTTTCCCAGCAGGTGAAAGCTACTCAACTTGACATATTCAGGGGCTTTATTTTATCATCAGGCAAAAGCTTATATCTCATCAGTTTAAATATATATACAAGGTCTTTTAATATGTATTGACACCATTTTTACATAAAGGTCTCATTGCAGATTTTTAAAACTACCCTGCTGAAAATAATACCCATCAGCCCAATAATATAGAAATAAATGATGTTGCTTTTTAGACAACATTAACCTGAATTGCCAATTTTGGAACATCAAGCCAAACCTTACAGTGTTGCTATTCTTAACTTCTGTAGAAGTCCTGGCAGAGAAATTACTCCCCAAAACACAGAAGAGGCCTGGCAAAGTGGGTATCAAAATTTCTTTCAGTGGTTATTTCCCACCTGGCATGTTGGAGAAATATTTTTAAAGTTTGCATTTTCATTTTTCTTACAAATGTTTATTTTAAGTATATATTTACTCTCATACATCGGTCTCTCTCTCTCTCTCTCTC
>NW_007877516.1:0-568 GCF_000696425.1 Galeopterus variegatus
CAAATAAAGATAGCTAGGTATAGATAGATAGATAGATAGATAGATAGATAGATAGATAGATGCATATAGGTATAGAGCTATGGAAGCCCAATGGCAATGATGGGCTATTTAGAAAACACAGAGAATGTTTCACAGCCTGTGACATTTATGATTAGAGAGGAAGGAAATTTTTAAGAAGAGAAAAAGATGAAGAAATTAATGGTCGCAGGGCAAAACCTAAAATCACTGGAGCAGCATGAAAGAATCAAGCAGATGGAGGCTTCAGGAAATTTTTGACCTGGGCCCTTCTGTTTTGCAAGTCCCATCCCACATCAAGTGACCATGAAATTGCATGTAACTCTCTCATTGAATATAATTTTATATTTCTATAAGAGATTTGTGTTGCACTTGATGAGTTGGCATAACATTACATTTTGTAGACATTTATACAAATAAATATTGATTTTGATTTATTTTCATTATTGTAGTAAACAGTTTTTTGAGGTTTCACACATTTTTGTAGGTCTGGACAAGTCAAAAGTCCTTAGATACTATATCTAGAATGCTTGATAGACAAAAGCATGTCTGC
>NW_007877517.1:0-568 GCF_000696425.1 Galeopterus variegatus
GAACCCATTGGAGTTCTTTAATGTAAGTGGTGGGATTGGTGGTAAATGACCCTAATTTTTTGTCTAATTGAGTAAGGTCCGCTAGTGAAAAGGGAACATGTACCCCAACAACCCCTTCAGCACCAGCTACTTCACAGAGAGGAGCCACAGTGGAGGACGGGGGGTGTCCCTGAGAACGAGTAAGGGGGAGGCGAAAAGGGGGAGGAAGAGCGGAAGGGTGAGAACGAGTAAGGGGGGGCTAAAAGGGGGAGGAAGAGCAGAAGGGTTAGGTGTGGCAGAAGATGGCGGTGGAGTGTGTTGTGGGGATTTGGGGGCAGACGGAACTACAGGAGGAGGGGGTCTGTATGGAGGAGGTTCGTCCGCAGGTTCAAAACCATCAGAAGTAGGGAATGATGGAGGTGGCAAGGACAGAGGGGGCTTGGAAGTGAGGAGAACCTGGGAGGGAGAACAGGTAAGACAGAGGGAGAGATTTTGAGCAAGTAGGCAGAAAGCTTCAACATAGGGGACCTCCTTCCATTTTCTCTGGTGCTGGCAGAGGTTAAACAAATCTCGGAGAATATCAGGGTCT
>NW_007877518.1:0-568 GCF_000696425.1 Galeopterus variegatus
TTAGTTTGACTGTATTAGATTTCACATATAAGTGAGATCATGAAATATTTGTTTTTCTGTGACTAGCTTTTATTACTTAGACTGGCTTTTATTCTGCCCCCCCCTGGAAACCACCATTTTACTCTCTATTAGTTTGACTGTATTAGATTTCACATATAAGTGAGATCATGAAATATTTGTTTTTCTGTGCCTAACTTTTATTACTCAGTGCAATATCCACCAGGTTTATCCATGTTCTTCCAGATGTCAGAATCTCTTTTTTTAAGGCTGAATAGTATTCTATTGTACAATATTTTTTATCTACTTATCTGTTGATAAACATTTAAGTTGTTTTTATATCTTGACTATTGTGAATAACGTTGCAATGAACATAAAAATGCAGATATCTCTTTGACATATGGATTTCAATTTCTTTGACTATACACCCAGAGGTAGAATTGTTGAATCATAAGGTAGTTCTATTGTAAACTTTTTGAGCAACCTCCTTATTTTTTTCCATAATTGCTATGTCAACTTACATTCCCACCAAAAATAGACAAGGGTTCCCTTT
Organism: Galeopterus variegatus; assembly: GCF_000696425.1. Lineage (NCBI taxonomy): Eukaryota > Metazoa > Chordata > Mammalia > Dermoptera > Cynocephalidae > Galeopterus > Galeopterus variegatus. The sequence goes on from NW_007877518.1 coordinate 551, forward strand.
CCTCTACGTTCTTACCAA
>NW_007877519.1:0-568 GCF_000696425.1 Galeopterus variegatus
GTGATGGGTTGAGTGATGGGTGTGTGACCTGCACTGGTCCAATCAGAGTGGATCTCAGGACTAGTGTAAGGAGTCCTGGAGCAGCACGCAGCCCCACAGGCTGTTGACAGCCATATGCCATCTCACAGAGCCTCTGAATGAGGCCACAGGCGGATGTACGGTACAGCAGCTATACCCTTTGTATGATATGGACTGCCAGTGTTCAAGGCAACTAAGATGGTTTGACTTAGTTTTCCTGCTACTTGATAAGATAATTTGATACAAATTGGGATTGTATTATAAGTGTCTGTACTGTAACTGGATTTTTCAGTCAGTAGTACACTGTGGGCAACATTTAATACAAATCAATATAAATCAAAATGGAATATTTTGAAATGGTTCTTTTGACTTCTTGACATCAGAAAGACTGGGCCAAAATGCACAATTGTTCTTTTGTCACCTGGTCCTGCATACCACTGACTTCCCTAACTTTACCTCTGGCCATGATGTTCCATAATGGAGGACTCCCACTTTCTACTCTACTGCACCAATTGAATTTTAACTTTGAAAAAAAGTAAAAATACGTATC
>NW_007877520.1:0-568 GCF_000696425.1 Galeopterus variegatus
GCCACATGACAGCTGTCCCCCTCCTCCACGCATTGAACCCCTGCCTGCATGCCAGCACACAGGGCACCAGGCCTCCCATTCGTGTGTTTTGGCAGTGACGTTGGCTGAGGCTCACTGTCGCACAGCCATAGTCCTGCTCTGCAGCTGGCTCACCAACAGTAGATTTTCCTTTCCATGGAGAGGGGTTTTATATTAAGTAAGGGCTCTTTTATCTTTCTTTTTATTTTCAGCCTAGTATATGAAATATACTGCAACAGGCTCTTGATAGAGCTTTTGTTGCAAAGTATTTGTACATACATTGTGTCATCAAATCATCACATACTCTGTGGGGTACGAAGCCCAGCACCATGAAATTGCCCAGTGACAGATTCTACCTTTTCCACCCAGGGCCACCTGCCACATTCTTTCCCATCACTAGACAGGCTGCCTCCCACTGTCCTGCCCAGCATGAGGAAGAGGGGAGAGATGGTGGTGGGGACAGCAATATGGAATCCCTGGCAGCAGCCTGTAGATATCTAGGCCCAACCTAGATGCTGACAGATGAAATGGAAAGTAGAGGAAGATGCAG
>NW_007877521.1:0-568 GCF_000696425.1 Galeopterus variegatus
TAGAGCAATCACCCATGTTTCTTAGTTTAGCTCCATTACTTCAGAGCAACACAGGTCAGTTTGCATTCAATTTTGGCTAGAAGACTTTATAAACAATCAAAGGCTGAAAAGTGTCAGTGCTTATAGAGCCCTGATGTTAAAATACCATCGACGACTTCAGTCATGTTTTTTCTTCCACCATCTGGACAGGACAGTAAATTGGATGGGGACAGCTGCTGCCTGTGTTTTATGGAACAACAGAAAATACACTGAAGCCTGTGAAAGTGTAATTTTTTTGTTATGACAATGAGATGGCACAAGGCACATGAAGAGGCAGTTTGGTGACCTTGCCATAGACCTCTGGGTCTACCTGGGCTGCCCCTTGTGCGTGACTGCCTCACACTCTATGGTGAAAGCATATGGAAGCCCATGGAGGAATTCTGCTGGCTTCATCTTTGTGTGTTACATATTCCACCACCTAGAGACAGGGGAAAACGGCAGAGCTGGCTCTTTGTAACTACATGAGATCCAAACATCATGACACAGAAAAGACAGAAAAGGACTGGGAATCTAGAGACCTGGGCTAGAA
>NW_007877522.1:0-568 GCF_000696425.1 Galeopterus variegatus
TGAGTACAGGGTCAGCTACCTGAAAAATAACCATCACCATCACGAATACACAAGATAGAGGGAAAAACCCACCAGTAAAATAAAATGTTCCCCAAAAAGAGGAAAAAAAAATTATCCAACAAACACAGAAGACAAAAAGTAAATCAGAAAGAAAGGACAAAATATATTTAAAACATCCAAACAAAAATCAATATAATGCCATAAGTAAATCAATACCTTTCAATAATAACTCTTAATGTTAAAGGTTGGAATTCCCCACTCAAAAGACACAGACCGATATGATGAAAAAGGTGGACCCAACGATATGCTGCCTTTGAGAGACCCACCTCACCTGTAAAGACATACACAGACTACAAGTGAAAGGATGGAAAAGAGATACCATGCAAATAGAAAGTAAAATGATCTGGAATAGCAATTCTTATATCAGATAAAATAGACTTTAAAACAAAAACCATAAAAAAAGATAAAGAAAGCCACTATATAATGATAAAAGGATCTATCCAACAGGAAGATATATAACAGTCATAAATATTTATGCACCCAACATTGGAGCAGCCAGATTTATAAA
>NW_007877523.1:0-568 GCF_000696425.1 Galeopterus variegatus
GTTCTCAGTAAATGTTAGTAAGCACTCAGTAATCTTAGCTGCTGCTGTTGTTATTGTACCTCCTGTAATCTTTATGATGAAAAGGAAAACATCTATGAACATTTCTAAAAGCACATCATAATAAAAGGGAGGTATATATAATTAAAATAGTCCAAGTCCCAGGACCAATGGATATAAAATTTTTTTCAGGGGTTACTAGAGGGAGAAGGCAGCAAAAAAATGTAACTTCCAGTAGAGATAAGGGGAATATTAAAAAACAATTTCAAGGTGTAGTGGTTAAAGAAAAAAAAAGGGAAATATCTAGGAACAATCAAGAAATATAGAAAGAAAAATAAGAAAAAGTAGGGCTTCTGCAGAGGGAAGGAGAATGTGTGCATTGGAACAAAAATTGGAGGGAGGTTTTACAGAGAAAGGAAGGAAAGGGAATAAGGGAGAGAACATAATTATAGCTAATTAAATAAAAAGAAAGAAGATAAAAACAGTCCAAAATAAATGAAATTCAAGTTAAAAAAAATAAGGAAGAGAGAGAAAATTGGAAAGAAATATTGTGCTTCCATGAATGTGAGGA
>NW_007877524.1:0-568 GCF_000696425.1 Galeopterus variegatus
AGGTACAGCTGCTGCAGAAAAGTGTGGCAGTCCCTCAAAAAATTAAAAATAGGATTACCATATACTCCAGCAATTCCACTTCTGCATGTATACCCAAAAGAATTAAGGTCAGGAACTCAAACAAATATTTGCACCCCCATGTTCATAGCAGCATTCACAATAGCCGAAAGGTAGAAATAACCCAAATGTCTAGCGATGGATGAGTGGATAAGCGAAATGTGGTCCATCCATACAATGGAATATTATTCAGCAGTAAAAAGGAAGAAAATTCTGACACAGTTACACCGAGGCTGAACCTTGAAGACATGACGCTAAATGAAAGAAGGTCACAGATTGCATGACTCCATTTATAAGAGGTGGAGTGGTCAAACCCATAAAGAAAGAAAGTGAATTAGTGGCTGCTTTGTGTGGGGGTGGGGAATTAGTGTTTAATAGGCATAGAGTTTCAATTCTGCAAAGTGAAAAACTCCTGGAGATGGATGGTGGTGGTGGTTGCACAGTAATGTGAATGCACTGAACACTACTGAACTGCCCAATCAGAAACGGATTAGAGGGTAAATTTTGTCAT
>NW_007877525.1:0-568 GCF_000696425.1 Galeopterus variegatus
TTTTATTTTACTTCTTGATTCCTGTCTCTGCTGCAATGGATCTTAACCTGTGCTCTGGGAGGTGACAGAATTTTCTCTCAGCTCTTATTCCCATCTGCAACAGCTTAAGACTTTTTCTTCATGTGAGAGGCTGGTCTAGGCAAATCCACATAAGTGTCTCTCCTTGGGAGAGCCTCTTCTTCATTGGAGTTCAGCCTACTTGGTTGCCCTGTAACCTCAATTTTCTAATGGATTAAAGCAAAGTTATGATTTTGCTATTTACCTAGTTTTACTCTTTAGGCGGGGAGCAACACTCTTTCATGCTTTATATATCCTACTAGGAATATAGAAGATGGAATAAGAATCCATCTTCTATTGCATCTAAAATTGAAATATTGATATTAGGATTGCAGGATCTTTGTCAGCATTTTCTCTAAACCTTAAGAAGTATTGCAAAACATATTATCATTATAAGTCACAGATCATAATTGAAATACCTCCTTCCTATTCCATTTAAGAAGGAGGGCACTGTTTTCCCTTCTGCAGGCTGTGTTTTAACTTCTATTGGTCACTAAGCTTTTTCTTTTTT
>NW_007877526.1:0-568 GCF_000696425.1 Galeopterus variegatus
CCTCCGTGGGGCAAGGGCCTTCAACTTCATCATCCCAGAACCACTGGATTTTACTGGAAAATGTTGCCCCGTATCCTGCTGGAAGCAGAAAATGTAGGCACGAATCAGCTTTGGCCTTGCCTCCAACACAAACACCTACCCCCAAACCCACAGAGACACTTCTGAACAGTGAGGCTCAGGTGATACTCCTTCATGATCACTGCATTGGGGAGGTATGGGTTCTTTCAAAAGCAAAATAGCATTCGACAGCCATATGTGGAATATTCCATTTCCTCTACCTGACAGTGGAAAGAGGCAATAAAGGAAGAAATATTCTCTGGCTGTCCTGAGATAGCAATGTGGATTTCTGGGATAAATCATTTCTACTTCCAAGCTGTCCCTCTTTCACACTCAGTCTTCCCGCTCTGACCTGCAGGTCGCTCATATAGCTAAGCACATCCTCATCTTGGGCGCTGATCATGGCTGATATCTGGGAGTGGTTCACAATCTGCCTCAGGTCAAGGAGCATTCCATTGCTATGCAGGCAGGCCATAGAAGCAACTGAGCACTTGTACATTGCAAGCCCAGT
>NW_007877527.1:0-568 GCF_000696425.1 Galeopterus variegatus
AATGATGAATAGTTTTGTTTTCTTTATATCTTTTAAGACTTTCTAGGTTTAAAAATAACATATTGTTTTTGTTTATTATTTTTATTATTTTTATAATCAGAAAAAAAGAATAGTTCTTAAAAGAGAGAATTACTGGAACTAAAACCCCAAGGTGGTCTGTGAGCAGCTGATTTCCTGGCACCTTTATGTGTGACTATTGCTGGGCTTCTGTCTCTTGTCTCAAATAACCTGGAGAATCACATAGGTTCATGGGCTCTGTTTTGTTTTCTGGTTCAGAAAAGTCAGTTTCAGATTCACAGCCCGGTTTGAAGTCTAACTCTTTTCCAGACAAAAATGGTTTAAAAATCACATTGTACTACATAATGGAATTTCATTTCTTCCTGAACATCACCCAGGGGAAGTTTTTAGTTTAGTTTAGTTTTGTTGTTGTTGTTTTTAGGATTAAAAAAAATTACTTCCATTGAATTGATAATGTTTGGTTCCATAAAAAGAAACTCTATTGAATTCAACAGTTCTAGCAATTGGTGTTCTGAGATAATTGAAAATAAAAATTAAGTTTGCCATCATC
>NW_007877528.1:0-568 GCF_000696425.1 Galeopterus variegatus
ACAGAATATCATGGGACTTCTTGGCTTTTATAATCACATAAGCCAATTCCCATAGTAAATCCCCTCTTATAACATCTATATATATATTCTACTGGTTCTATTTCTCTGGAGAACACTGACTTAATACAGCATACTTCTTGAACCAGCAATTTCACTTCTAAAACTCCATCCTACGGAAATGCTTACCTGTGTGCACAAAGATATATGTATAAGGATGTTCACTGAAGCACTATTTATAATAGCAAAACTTTAGGAAACAAACAAAATGTTCATCTATAAGAGAACAGTTACATAAATTACATTACATCTATATGATGAAATACTATGCCATGGTGCTTTCACTCAGAATGAAATGGGGAGCTATTGCAGTATTCCGAGCAGAAGAGAGACATAGTCTGACATATTTTAAGATCCCTCTGATATACTGAGAGTGGCCTGTCATTGGATGGGGAAGGTGCAAGGGCAGACATAGCTAGGATGTTACTACAGCAATCCAGGCAAGAGATAATGTGGCTCAGACCAAGGTATTAATGGTATTGAGAAGTGGTCTGGGTGTGTGTGTATGTGT
>NW_007877529.1:0-568 GCF_000696425.1 Galeopterus variegatus
TTTCCTTTGGTTGCCTGTGCTTTTGGAGTCATATTCATGAAGTCTGTATCCACTCCTACTTTCTGGAATGTTTCCAATATGTTTCCTTTAAGGAGTTTTATTGTTTCAGGATGTATATTAATTCTGTAATCCATTCTGAATTGATTTTGGTATATGGTGAGAGGTACAGGTCTAGCTTCATTCTCCTACATATGAATATCCAGTTTCCCAGCACCATTTGCTGAAGAGGCAGTGTTTCCTCAGTGTGTAGACTTGGCACCTTTTCAAAGATCAGATGGCTGTAGGTGTATGGGTTGATTTCTGGATTCTCTATTCTATTCTGCTAATCTGTGCCTCTGTTTTTATTCCACTACCATGTTGTTTTGGTTATTATAGCTTTGTAGTATAATTTAAAATAAGGTAGTGTTATGCTTGCAGCTTCATATATTTTTGCTCAGGATTGCCTTGGCTATTCGTGGTCTTTTGTTATTCCATATAAATGTCTCAATAGTTTTTTCCATTTCTGATAAAAATGTCATTGGAATTTTGATGGGGATTTCATTGAATCTGTAGATCACTTTGGGTAGTA
>NW_007877530.1:0-568 GCF_000696425.1 Galeopterus variegatus
ATATATTGCTTTAGGTTTTTTTCCTTGTCCAGATTAAACAATCCCAACGTCTTAAATATTGCTCTCAAACTTCAATCTTCTAATCCTTTTTAATGCCCTGGTACACACACACAACCATATTTAATCTTTCTAGCAACTCTACATGGTAGGTTCTTTCCTTATCCTATTTTTACAGAAAAGGAAACTGAAGCTTACAGAGCCTATATAACCTGCCCAGTGTCACCAAATAACTAATAAAAAAGTGTCAGAACCTGAGCCCAAATTAGTGACATATCAAAGTGTGTGCTCTCAACCAGGCCTTCCTGCTCAGCCAGGAGAAGCCAGCCTTGGAGGCTGAAAGAACAAGCCCTGTGGGGCAAAGGGAAGGTGGGAGAGAGGAGAGGGGAGGGGTTGGTTATATAGAATACCACGTGGCTTTTGGTTAACGCCACGCAGGGTTCCCTCCTTTGTGCAGCCAGCTGAGAGTCTAAGCACGTGTTGTTCTGCTGAAAATAGCAGTCACAGGTTCATGTCAGTGAACGAAATGGGGACTGACAGTGTAGTACAAGAGTACCCAGCTGGAGCGACC
>NW_007877531.1:0-568 GCF_000696425.1 Galeopterus variegatus
ATTGGAATAAATATTTTGAAATGTTATTGCTGGAATGGATGTTAACACTTTTTTCAAAATTCATAAGAAACTGCAAAACTGTTTCCGGAATGGCCAAGCCCTTTTGCATTCCAACCAGCAATGAATAAGAGTTCCTCTTGCTCTGGATCCTCATCAGCATTTAGTATTGTCAGGTTTTTTGAATTTTAGCTATTTCAATACATGTGTTTGATATCTCTTTGTGGTTTTCATTTGCAATTACCTAATAACATGTAATTTTTTCGTATGCTTATATCCCTTTTATATCTTCCATGTTGAGATGCCTATTCAGATCTTTAACCCATTTTCAATTGTCTTCAATTTTTCTTGTTTTTGAATTGTGTTGTTTCTTTGCATATTTTGGATACAAGTCCTTTGACAAATAAATGTTTCACAAATATTCTATCCTTGTTTTTGGCTTTTTTAAAATTCTTTTAATGGCAGCTTTCACAGAGTAAATGTTTTTAATATTAATAAAGTCTAATTTAACTTTTTTTTTTCTTTCATGGACTGTGCTATTGCTGTTGCGTTTAAAGACTCACCACAAAAC
>NW_007877532.1:0-568 GCF_000696425.1 Galeopterus variegatus
AGATCGCTGAGCTTGGTCTGATGAGTTTACTAAGATCGATGAGCTTGGTTTGATGTGTTTAATTAGATCAATGAGATTGGTCTGATGAGTTTACGTAGATCGATGAGCTTGGTCTGATGAGTTTACCTAGAGTGATGTGCTCAGTCCGATGAGTTTAATTAGATTGATGAGCTCGGTCTGAAGAGTTTATTGGATCGATGTGCTTGGTCTGATGAGTTTACGTTGATCGATTAGCTTGGTCTGATGAGTTTACTTCGATCAATTAGCTTGGTGTGATGAGTTTACTTAGATCGAAGAGCTTGGTCGGATGAGCTTACTTACATTGATGAGCTCGGTCCGATGAGTTTACTTAGATCGATGAGCTCGGTCGAATGAGGTTACTAAGATCGATGAGCTTGGTCTGATGAGTTTATTTTGATCGATTATCTTGGTATAATGAGATAACATAGACGGATGAGCTTGGTGTGATGATGTTACTTCGATTGATGAGTTTGGTGTGATGAGTTCACTGAGATCGATGTGCTTGGTCTGATGAGTTTACTTAGATCGATGAGCTTGGTCTGATGAG
>NW_007877533.1:0-568 GCF_000696425.1 Galeopterus variegatus
AAATTTCTTTTCCCCACCAAATTCTTCCTCTGTATAGTTGCCAAATAAATCTTACACAAACTCTGATATTGAGCCTGTTTCCCCCCATTTCCTCTGCCTCTGATCAAACACCTCTAGCAGCTCCCCATTGCTTACCAAATAAACTCCAGTCACGCAACACCTTCCACAGGATGATCCTACCCTGACTTTCTGCTCTTGTCTTTAATTACTCTACTATATGCATCCTCCTTGCCTTTCCTCAAGCTATCCCCCTGCTTTCTTGCTTTTTAAATCTCCATAAATCGGTTATTATTTCTTATGTTCAAATGATGTCACGCTTTAAGGCCAAAAGCAAATGCTATATCTCTCTAGGAAATGACATAGCAAATTTACAGAAAATGTTTTTCAGATAGTTAGATGGATAAATGAATGAATGAGGGAATGATGAATGAAATAAAATTTCTACCCTGAACGGCTAGTTTGGTAACAAGATCAAGAATTAAAACAGGGGCCGGCCCGGTGGCACAGTGGATAGTGCGCCGCTTGGGAAGCGCGGCGGCGCTCCTGTCCGAGGGTTTGGATCCCACAT
>NW_007877534.1:0-568 GCF_000696425.1 Galeopterus variegatus
GATTTATTAAAATGCATGTTTTAGATAAAAAGCAGTTAAATACTCTGGAAAATGTGGAAAACCCTGAAAAGTTTGAAGAATAAAATAGAAATCATTTATAGACCCACTCCCTATAGATAAATATATTGCCAGACATACAGTATGCTTAATAAATATTTGCAATATGAATAAGTGAATAAAAGACATTATCATTTATTATCTCTATTTTTCTCTTGTGTGTTTTTTACTACATATAAAGTTTTGGAATCTGCTTTTTTTAAATTGGTTATTAATATTCGTGAGATACAGAGCTGGTTGTCACCCCTCGTGTCCAAAATATGAAGGCCAGATTCATACTGGCAGCTTGCCCACCTAAGATGTGATGGCCAGATTCATACTGGCAGCTTGCCCATTACCACAAATTGTGTTTGTACCCTGTGTCCCCCACCCAATTATCACCCATTCCTCTCCCCTTCCCCCTTCCTCCCTCCACTCCACTTTGTATCCCAAGGTATGTTCTCTCCCTCCGCAAGTCCAATGCACCACTGTGGTCTTTCTTTCCTTCCTTCTTTCTCTCTTAGCTCCCACT
>NW_007877535.1:0-568 GCF_000696425.1 Galeopterus variegatus
CCATTCATGTATCCATTCATTCATTCATGTACGCATCTCTCCATCCAACAAACATGCATTGAGCACCTACTATGCTCCCAGCAATTACTCACAGTAGTGAACAAGGACATGGTCCCTGCTCTCCAGATCTTACAGTCTAATAAGGGAAAGAGTCATTATGCAACTAAGTGCAAATTAAAATTTTGATTACACATGTGATAAGTGCTATGAAAGAGAAATACCTGAACCCATGGGGAGGGGGTGTCACATCAGGGTAGGGAAGAATTTGCTGAGGAAGAAACATGTTACTCAAGACCATGGTGTCCAATATGGTAGCCATTAGCCACATGTAGCTATTGAGCACTTCAAATGTGGCTGGTGCCACTGAGCAACTGAATTTTTAATTTAATTTAATTGAAATTAACATTTAAAAACTAAAGCAGTGTAAAATTTTTGTTTGCTAAACACAACTTTATTGTTTTGGTAGGACTACATTTTACTTCATAGAAAACTCAAAGACTAAAGATAAAAGAATATAAAATATCACAATACTTTCATATTTGCATATTGAAATAATACAAATTTAGAT
>NW_007877536.1:0-568 GCF_000696425.1 Galeopterus variegatus
GGTGTTCAGGTTACCCACTGTTAACATATTAGGGCCTATTTCTTTCTTTAGGTCTAAGACTGTTTGCTTTATACATCTGGGTGCTCCAGTATTGGATGCACACATATTTATGATCGTTATGTCTTCTAGTTGAATAGATCCCTTTATCATTATATAGTGCATTTCTTCATCTCTTTTTATGTTTTTTGGTGTAAAATCTATTTTATCAGATGTAAGAATAGCTACTCCTGCTCATTTTTGATTTCCATTTGCATGGCATATCTTTTTCCATCCCTTCACTTTTCGTCTGTGCATGTCTCTATACTGTGCGTGTCCCTTCACTTTTTGTCTGTGCGTGAGATGGGTCTCTTGAAGACAGCTTATACTTTGGTCTAGCTTTTTTTATCTGATCAGTCAATCTGTGTCTTTTGAATGGGGAGATTAATCCATTCACATTTAGGGTAGCTGTTGACAAGTGTTGCTTAATTCCTGTCATTTAATTGCTTTTTATTTAGATGCTTTAAATATCTTTTGATCATTACTTCCCCTGTTGTTTCTTTTCTTCAATGTTTGTTGGAAATTTGAGGTG
>NW_007877537.1:0-568 GCF_000696425.1 Galeopterus variegatus
GTGCAAAATACGGGCAGCCTGTTTAAAACATGGTAGCCAAGTGAGAATGCAGTTTATTTAGAAACTGGTTCTTACATTTTTAAGGCCTATGGAAAATGTTATTTCTCTATTTTTATACGCTGTCATTTAAATTAACTCAGATTTGAAAAGACCTCATCATGAACACTGAGGACAAAGCTCCAGCAAGCATTGATTATATGCTAAACAGGGTTCCCGTGTGAGGTAGATACTGCTTTGCCCATTTTGTAGATGAGGGCCCTGTGGCTCAGGGATGTTAAGTGACATATTCAAGATTGCACAGCAAGTAAGTGGCAAGCAAAGACTCTAATCTGGCTCTGTCAGCCTAGTGACTCATTCTTTCTTTAGATTGCTGAGGTAGCATATGAATCTCATCCTCCAAACCTTCCCACAAGCTGCTCTTTGCTCTGTGAGTCTTCTGGGGAAGCATTTCATTGTTTACTCTGGGAATTAGCATTCAAATGTCATCACAACCTTGGAGCACACTTTTGGGCCTGTGAGTAATAAGGAACATGTTATGCCTTTAAAACATAACCCTTCACTTACATAG
>NW_007877538.1:0-568 GCF_000696425.1 Galeopterus variegatus
TAGGCAACCAGTGTTTGCAAATTTTAATAGTGCTAGACATTAAGTGCCTTACTTAAAACCACCTTCAGACCACACTGGGTAAGAATATTGTTGGAATAAGCAGTGCATAGTATTCTTGGTTTTAAGTCACTTTTTTAAAAAAGAAAAGAAAATATTATGATAGACAAGGATACTTCAAAAATTTTGTGGAAAAGTAGAATTAAGAGATAATGCAAATCTTTTCATGAACTTTTAAAGTGCCCTTGTATCACAGCATGGTAGACTTACTAATATCTTTTCAACAAGAATATGTGGAAAATTAGAAGCTATTCAAATTCTCATCTCAAATCTTTATAGAGACTTTGTACTTTCTGTAAAAGTTTCAAGATGATAAAAATATCTCATAAACATCTTCTGAACATTTATTTTCTGATGGTTTGAGCGTACTGTGTACCAGCCACTGTGATAGACTCTGGGAACCAAGAAATAGAAGCCATAGCCTCTGCTCTTTATGATTTTATATATACAGAGCACTGAGGGGATGGCGGGACAAAGATCTCCTGGTTCAATTAACTTTGTTATACTAAAC
>NW_007877539.1:0-568 GCF_000696425.1 Galeopterus variegatus
AGTGCTGGCTGCACACCCTGGGGGAAGGCTCAGGCCCAGGACCACCAAACAGTTCTTATATTTCAAGTCATGGTAATTCTGCAAAAGCCAATGAGAGGGAATGTGTGACTGTGAAATTTCCAGCTGACTACCAAATTGGTACTCTGGAAACAGGAAGTTTTATGCGATAGGGGCCCGAGAATGTGCTATGCATGTTTACTGTCTTATCAAGAATGAGTTTGTTTTAGGTGTCTTGTCAGTTGCATCTGTGAAGGTCATCAATTATTGACTGCCCTGTAGGTGAGATCTAGCCCCTGTCTTTTCCAGGGACTACCTGAGGACAGATTAGACTCAGAGAGCCAGAGGTATGGAGCTTTATTATACCCTTTTCCTGTGTATGTGTTGGCTGATCAGGTACCTGTGCTGGTGCATAGATGTATGTTTAAAGAGCCTCTACACCTACCACTATAAAATTTTGTAGAATAACACCATACTCTCCCAGCATATGCATTTGTTCAAACATGTTGGTAGGTTCAAGAAATTCCCTTGAGCTACAATGGTTGCTTTGGACGTAGAAAAGCCTTGTGTC
>NW_007877540.1:0-568 GCF_000696425.1 Galeopterus variegatus
GCATCTCACATCTTCCTCTCAGTAATTTACTTCTTCTCAACAATTGCCAAACCCTAGAGAGAATGGCCCCCTTCTGGTCCAGTAGATGACCACTGCATGGTCCTGTTCTTGCAAGAGGTATGAGCCCCTGGGGCAAGGTGCTGACCCATGAACAAGTTCCAGTATAACACTGATCTTAATACAACTCTCTAGCTTCCAAACCAAATCCCCGAACCAAGAAGCAAGTTCCTAGTTGCTAGATTACCATTTTCACTTCCATTCCCCATTATTTTGGAATAATGACAGGTAGATAATTCAAGACCTTCCATTCTGTTTTGGCAACTAGAAAGTTTAGATTGAGTTTAAAAATCAACCATAGCATTGCTCTCAACCTTTATTTTTGTCATCAATTTTATTTATGTATAAATTCATATGTATCTTGTCTTATGCTATAAAGAATTTAAGGTAGCTTACAAAATAAAAGGGTGAGAAAATTGGAGCAAACAGGAAAGAGAGTGTAGGGAATACAGCAGCCCTCCTTATCCATGGTTTCACTTTCTGTGGTCAACTGTGGCCCAATAGTATTAAA
>NW_007877541.1:0-568 GCF_000696425.1 Galeopterus variegatus
TATGTGTGCTGCATGTGTGCATTATTTTGCATTCTGATGTTTACACTGCTACTGTTTTTTTTTGTTTTTGTTTTTGTTTTTTATCAGTAAGTTAATGCTGATTGTCTTGTATTGTGCACATTTGGTCTTCTTTTGACAATTTTTTTTAAAATTTAAAAATAATTTATTACACATATTTGTGGGGTACAGAGTTGACTGTCAGTGCTTGTGTATAATATGTGATGATAAAATCAGAATACTTGGTATATTCATCATTAAAGAATGCACTCATTCCTCGTGTCCATTATAGACTTTTTAAAATTTACCATTCACTTTTGAAAAATAAGAAAGATGGATGTCTCCTTGTGAGCCTGAACTTTATCATAGGTTACCTTTTTTTGTACCAAACAAGTATTAACCTAAAAGAACATACTGATACTCCTCTTTATTTTCCACGTACAAAGGCATTACTGTCACATGATATTTTCTCTAAAGAAGTTAAAATTACCATTCAAAAGCATTGAAAGTGGAAGAACATTTAATCGTGACTGTAGGCTAGAAGGCCTACGATATAAAATTTTCAGGTGAA
>NW_007877542.1:0-568 GCF_000696425.1 Galeopterus variegatus
ATAAGTTCAACATCTCGGCTTTTCCACCGTGCAATTCAGAGAATGTGGTGGGAACAGAATGTGGAGGCAACTCAGCTGGAAAATATCTCAGATGAAATATTTTTGTCGAGCACTTTTCTCATGTGAATTTGCCTCTAGTTTGGTATATACCAGTCACCAGAGCATGGCATTCATTTTACCTCATGTCTTGAGAATTTTTTTTTTTAATCAACAAACTGCTACATAAGCTGGCAGAACAAAAGCAAAAACAAAGCTCCCATGTTTAACAGAAACTGTATCTATTATGAAGTCAATAGACAACAGTCAAGTTTTAATATCTTCAAGGTCCTTTCCTGCAATAAAATGGCAACAAGGAAAACTCCTTAAGACTCTGCAAAGTTTGCCTTCTTCTCAAAATCAGATTCATTGTTACCCACAAGGATTCATTTCTGTTTTTTAAACATATGTGTCAAGTTTGATAGCTTTTTATTCAAAGTGAATAATAACAACCTAAATATTAAAAGCATTTTTTCCCCCAGATGTGCTGATGTCTCAATAGGTTATTTTTTATATCATGGGAAACAAAGCA
>NW_007877543.1:0-568 GCF_000696425.1 Galeopterus variegatus
TCTGCCTTCCCATTCTGCTTCACTCCTATTCTTCTTATACTGTGAGAAGAGTGACTTCTCTGTACATTCCCTATTCCTAGCTGAGGCTCAGCCTCAAGGCCTATCTACTCCTCAGACACAAAGGTCTGCAGAGTCCAGACAGCTTCTCGTCATGGACCCCACACTTCCTGGAAGACACTTGTGGTTTGAGATGGCATTATATTCCCCTGCCTGCCTGTCTAAGGGTTTTCTGGGGCAGGGAGAGCATGGTTCATAGGTCTTAAATTTTTCTCCCTAGACCAACTCTACCTCTTTTTCTTGTTTTCTTTTGTCTTCCAGATAAGATCACTGTTGAAGAAAGAGTTGCACATTTAAAATTTTTTGAAAACTGCATTTAGCACTAATTTTGTGGCCATAATTTACCTTTCCAAATTAAACTGGTCAAAGATATCAATTAAGCCTAAGTTCATAGGAAAGAGGATGTTTTCTTATTCTAAGTTTTCCACTAATATGACTTGCTCCGGTAACATATGCATTTAGATAGGTGCTGGTGACATTTATGAAAAAATTTCTGTGGTTCATTAGAGCT
>NW_007877544.1:0-568 GCF_000696425.1 Galeopterus variegatus
CTAAAACTTTATGCAAATTAAAACTATTGCTTATGGTTTTTATATAATTTATATCATTTCAATATTGCATTGATTTTATAAACTTATTACGTTTAATCACTTATTACATTTACATAGTAGATTACTATGAAAAACAACCTAACTTTTTACAAGGTGAAATATAAAGACTAGCAATGGCTTTTTAATAACCAAAAAAAAGAAATAATTACCAAAAAGAAAAAGAAAAAATAGAGTAGGTAGTAACTTCAAAAGTTACTGTTCTACATTTTTTTACTGGACATGGTATGCTTCATAGGCCAAAAAAAAAAAAAAAGGAAGAAAGAAAAAAAAAGCCACAGTTTTTTTCTGATTCTCTTTAAGATATACAGCTAATGTTCTCAGGGAGGAGACAGGACCATCACTGAGAAACTGATGTCTTGAAACCCACTGTCCTAATACGACTTTCTTCTCCTGGGAGTGTTATGAGTTATGGGTTTTTAAAAAAAACTATTTGGAACTATTTGGATTTTTCTACACATAGGCTATTTATTCATTCATTCATTCCACAAATATTTGTTGGGCACCTTCT
>NW_007877545.1:0-568 GCF_000696425.1 Galeopterus variegatus
GACCTTTGGACTAACAAAATGTGCCCTGGAGCCAGACAAAACTAGTTCCAAATCCCAGCTCCTTTTCTTACCTTCTTTATTACATCAGGAAGATAATCTGAGCTCTCTGATCCTGTTTCCTCTTTTACATGATGGAGATAATAGAACATACTGCATAGAGTTGCAGAACAATGTATTTAGTACTGGGCCTGATACATAGCAAGCACTCAGTAAGCCATAGATATCATTATCATTGTTGCTTCCTACCAGGCAGCTTGGAGCATGGGTTTGTGAGTAGGAACTACCATGTGGAGCTGGGGAAGAACAGTTAGTGGTTGCAATTAAGTTAGTTTAAAATCCTCTGAAGGGTTTCATGCTGAGAATGAATATCATCTGTAATGGATGGACATCTTTGGAGCCAAGGGAGAACACCTGAGAAGGGATCCCAGGACAGGTCAATAAATTACCTGCCTTATCTGGAAGATCCAGGCAGCTTCTGAACAAGTATTTAGATCCTTCCTTCCTTCGTTTATTTCCAGAGCCCCTGATGGGTGCTATCTTTTAAGAAAAGTGCTAGGGTGCCAACAGG
>NW_007877546.1:0-568 GCF_000696425.1 Galeopterus variegatus
GCCAAGCAGAAACGTGGGGTCAGAGTTGCAGCAGAGAAACCCCATCACTGCCATGTCTAGTAGAACTGTGAGAGTGGGACCACCACAGACACCCCAGAATTGTAGAGCTACCAGTGTGCAATGCCACCCTGCAAGAGCTAAAGGATGGCCAAAGACCAGTAAAGCCATAGGTGTGGAGCTGCCTGAGGAGTTGGGGATCCAACCCCCATACCAGTGTGCAGAGAGCATCGAACATGAAATCGAGGTACAGAATTCTTCAGCTTTAAGATTTGATGCCTGCCCTGCTGGTTTTAGGACTTGCTTAGGACCTATTATCCCATTCTTTTGGCCTATTTCTCCCTTTTTGAATGGGAATATGTACCCTATGTTTCTTCCACCATTATGTCTTGGAAGTACATAATTTGTTTTGATTTCACAGATGGGACTTTGAACTTTGGGCTTTTGAGTTGAAATAAGTTAAGACTCTGGGGATGAAATGAATATAAAAACACTGTATTTGAAAAAGACATGAGTTTTGGGGGGCCAGGGTGGAATGTCTTGGATTGAATGTCCCCCCAAACTTAATCCA
>NW_007877547.1:0-568 GCF_000696425.1 Galeopterus variegatus
CTTCTCATTATATCCTTCTTCATGAAATATAGTGTTTAGTAATTTTTTAAAATGAAGGTCTATTAGTGGTATTTCTCTTAGTCTTTGTGTGTCCAGATTGTTTTTGTCCTCGATCTTGTGATTAAAGAATGATATTTAGCTGGGTATAGAATTCTAGGTTGACAGTGGTTTTGTCTCAGTACTTTGAAGATATCATTCCACTTTCTGTTTTATGTTTGTGTTCTCTTATTACTTTTGAGAAATGAGATCTTTTCCTTGGAGTTGTACAGTTTCATTATAATATATTTCTTCCAGTTCATGAATTCCCCTTTTCCTTCTGTATAATGGGTTATTTAACTCTTCCATTGAGGGCTTTCTTTTTTATTTCAATGGCTACATTTTAAATTTCTATTACTGTCGCTTGGTTCTTTTAAAAATCTGCCTGATTCTTCCTTAATGTCTTTTTTTATTGTGTATTCTATTTCTTCTTTTTTTACTTTTAATCAGTTAGATAACTATTTTATAATTGTTTTCCAACATTATGGTATCTAATTCTCTTGAAAACACAGTCCTGTTGTTTATTTTACCT
>NW_007877548.1:0-568 GCF_000696425.1 Galeopterus variegatus
CCCATAAGTTAGGAACTAATTGGAATCAGGCTTTTAATCCACATTGGTAATCTTGAGTCAAACTGCCCATCATTTAGGACAGCTCTACGACCCTCTGTAAGCATGAGCTGAGCCCCGTGATAAGCTCAAGAATAATATGTCAGTAAATGCAGTTTTATTTTTGCTCTTAAGTAGTTTATAAGCATTGAAATTTTCAGACCACTGGTTAATTATCATTAGCAAGCAATGACTTTCTTGATTGGAAATGTTGTTACTCATGTTACCCATGCTTTATTTAGCTGGATAAAAATAGAGAATATTGAAATTATATAACTATATATTTGATTTATACAAGACATCTATAGTGGCCTTTAAATCCAAACTAATTTAGGGTAGAATTGACTGAAGGATTTGGAAAAAAATATTTAGTGTTATCCATTCAGTACAGTTTCTGATCTTTACTTAACTTTTATGTTCCTATATCTCAGCATTTTTAACAGAGATATACCTGTAATGGGCAACCATGCTAAATTTAATGTTATTACATGATAAAAAGACCTTAATGAGATAGCTTCCTAGGAGATTACTT
>NW_007877549.1:0-568 GCF_000696425.1 Galeopterus variegatus
GGGCAACAATAATCAACCACAATGTATATCGACAAAATAAAATTTAAAATAAATAAATAAACAGTCTCTTGCCTTTGTTCCACAAAGGTGTTACAATGAAGCTCTCCCCTATAGCAATAGTTATCAATGAATGAAATCTGACTTTGCTGCCTTTAATAGGTGTATGACTTTGTGTCTCTGGCAATACTGATCGCTGGTGCTGTGACAACATTCAGATCCTACCAATTCTGATCTATAGTGCTGAACATCTTTGTAGTCTTATCTAACAGTATTCCTGTTCTCCTGACAGTTCTGAACTCTGCTCATCATTAGATCCCTAGTGCTTTTCTCATCGGCCTGAACTCCAGATTCTCAACCTTCCTGGCCTTGAAATGTGCCTGTCAACCCTATTCCACCTCTTCTCATGGGCCTGGCAATTGGTATGTTGTGTGGGAACACTGAGGCAGGTGATACAAGACACATAAGGCATTGACATAGATAAGAAATTCATCTGTAACTTACAGCCTGTATTATTTTATTCTTATCCTCTTAAGGACTCAGCTTCAATTTTGAAAAATAATTATTTCAT
>NW_007877550.1:0-568 GCF_000696425.1 Galeopterus variegatus
ATCAACACTTAATGAGCACCTATTGTGTGCTGGGCCAGGCATTGGGCTTGCCACGTAACATATTATCTCATTCCACTTTCCCAGCAGTCATGTCACACAGAAATTATTTTCATTTTAGAGAAGGGGAAACTGAGGCTCAGAGAGGAAAGGGCACTTCCTCAAGATCATATTGTGTGGAAGAGGCAGATTGGCCTGAGTCCCCTTGTTGGTCTAGTCCCTCCTCCCCTCTCTCCCTGAATGCTGTCCCCACATGACTCATGTGGGCAGCTGGGACACCTTCTGAGGTCAGCATTATATCCCCATTTTACAGATGAGGAAAGAGAGGCTCAGAGAGAAGTCAAGGGTGGCTTCCCACTGAGATGGACTGGGGATAGGGGTGTGTGTGGATGAAACCAGAGGACCTCACACCCCACCGGAGCCCGAGTGCTGCTTCCTCACTAACAGTTGGGAACAGGTCAGTGCCACACACCTCTGGTCTCCTAACAGATGCCTCCCTTCCCAGGACTGTGGGCACCCTGTGGGGGATTTGGTGGCTGTTTGCCCAGCAGAAGCCAAGGTATCCTAGCTG
>NW_007877551.1:0-568 GCF_000696425.1 Galeopterus variegatus
TAGAAAGATGGATGGGTGGGTGGGTGGATGGATGAATAGATGGATGGAGACAGTTGGGTAAAGGGATAGATGGGTGTGGGAGGGTAGATGGAGGATGAATGGATACAGGGATGGATGGATCAATTGAGTGGGTGAGCAAGGGGGTGGATGGATGGGTGGATAGATGGGTGCAAGGGATAAATCAACTGGTAAATGGGTGGGTAAGTGAACAGACGGGTAATGGGAAGGACAGCCCCACACAGAGGCAGGTAGGAGAGTCTTACTTTCTCTGGTTGTCAGTCAGTGTGATTCCCTGGGCAGACACCTTGAAGTGAACAATTGTGGCAGCTGGCGTGGGGTCAGCAGCCAATGTCTCAGATGTGGCTTTGGAGATGGCCTGTGGCCCAGTGAGTGACTCCATGTCCACAGAGTTGACAAAGAGCACGTTGCAGGCTGGAAGAAACCGACCCAAGGAGTAGTCACAGGGGCTGGCGTGGGTGAGGACAATGCCTCAGGTCCACTCTTCAGGGAGAAGGTAGCAGGTGAATTTCAGGCCGGCCCTGGGCCAAGGCATTTGCACATAGAAATG
>NW_007877552.1:0-568 GCF_000696425.1 Galeopterus variegatus
AAATAATTAAAACAAAGGAAATATATTGGCCTTAAAGGTGACTAAGATGGCCTCAACATTTTCCTCAGCTTGATTAAACTTTAGACAGGCGTCTTCCTGGGTCTAGGACACTGACCTCTCTTTTCTTAGAGCATTTGCTTTAGAAAACTTGCAATAGTAAGTTCTTTTTCTGTCCCTCTGAGATGTACATTTTTTGAAAGGATTCCTGCCAGTTTTACAGTCTAGGATTGCATTCCTGAAAGGACCTGCGAGCTATCCCTTTGAAATGTAATCATCAAGAAAGATGGTGCCTCATCTCCCAGTTTCTGTGGGGGAATAGGAGCCTGACTTAGGCAGGCACCTTGCTTCAAGTTGTAAAACCACCTCCTATTGTGCCTTTGGATAAGGACAATTAGCAAACACAGAGGTTTACGATCTCCCCATCTCAGCTCTTGAAAATTTCCCCTTGCTTTATTTCAGTGGAGCTGAGGTCTCAGGCTTAGCCTGTACTTTCTCTCCTATCGCTAGGAATAGTATCAGAACAAAATCAACTTCACTGTTCATCTTGTCAGTGTGATATTTTCTTTAA
>NW_007877553.1:0-568 GCF_000696425.1 Galeopterus variegatus
AATCTCGGTGGCTTGATAGTTATGCTTCTCACTATTCCGGGTTCCCATGGGTTCGTAGCCTCTTAAATCAACCTAAGAAATTTAGATGAAAGGATGGATGATTCTCCAGGGAGAATTCAATCCTTCCAAAAAAGTAAACCCTGAATTCCAGTTCCTGTTGTGATGTGGGGTTTTTTTTTGTTGTTGTTTGTTTGTTTGTTTTTGCTTGTATGTTTTTTGTTAGTTTTTATAAGTATTTTTTATTGTATTTATTTCAATTCTCTCCCTTTTGTCTTCAGTCGTGCTCACTCAACTCTTTCATAAATAAATAAATAAGTTAAATAAATTCTGTGTTTGTCTTGTTCAGTCTTTCACTTTGGGGAGTTATTACTTTTGGTCACAGTTCTCCCTGTGACACTTTGTCACTTACACTCATATCTCACAGCTTTCTCATACCCCCGGTTCAAAAATATCAGGGTCTCCAGTGAGGGTTTGGAGTTCACTGGCAAGGGGTGGTGTTTCTATTATGCTATCCTCTGTATTTAAAAAACTAATTTGGCAAAATCTTTCTGAATGCAGGGCCTTGATT
>NW_007877554.1:0-568 GCF_000696425.1 Galeopterus variegatus
TCCTTTCTCTTTAATTCTTGTATCCCCAGGGTTAAATTTGGTAGGTACCACATGGAAGAAAGTCAATGTTTTTTAAATGGTTTGAATGAATGTAGCTTATCAATCTTTTAGATAGAGATCAATGCTACAAGAAAAGTTTAGAACACTTGACAGTACTAGAGCTCTAGATTTGTAGATTTGGAAGGAAATGTGGGAGTTAGACAATCCAGCACCTTCACTTTATAGGTGAGGAGACGGAGGTTGATCGGGGTGATTTGACTCAGCCAAGATCACACAGTAAGTTAGTGACCAATTCATGTCATACCTTTTTCCTTTGCAGTTCAGTTTTTTCAGAACTGAATAGCTCTTAGATCTGTAGCATTAGATATTGATAAAGGATCTTGGTGTTCAACTAGCCCACATTCTCATCCATTAAAGAAACACTTTTTAAAATCTCTCTGCTCATTCTGGGGTTGGACACCAAGTAATGTAACTGGGGAAGTGTCTGTTCTACTTGTGCCCAGGATTTTGGCAGCAAGACAGTGCATGGAGCCTGTTGTTCAGGATTCCAGCTAAGGATCAGAACAAT
>NW_007877555.1:0-568 GCF_000696425.1 Galeopterus variegatus
TTCTTTTTTTCTTTTGGCTAAACTCTCTCGAACCTTTGCCATAGAGTCTTTTATAATCCCCAAATGATCTAGATAGAAGCAACATTCTTCTTTAAGGGTGGCATAGAGTCCTCCTTGCTGGAGGAACAGAAGATCTAGCCCCCTCCGATTTTGTAAGACCACTTCAGAGAGAGAGGTGAGGGATTCTTGTAATTTGGTAATGGCGTTTTTTATTTTTTTGATATCAGCATTTATGGCTGCTTGTAACCTTTGGAAGTTTTGATGCTGAATTACTAGGGCTGAAGCTCCTGTGGCCGCCATGGCTGTTCCTAGTCCTAAGCCTAAGAGGACCGAGAGCGTGATGCTTAGGGGCTCTCTTTTAGTTAGGTGGTCTTCTATATCCCAGTAGGCTAACAGACTTTCGTAACAGTGATAAGTAATCCTGGGTAACAACTGAATTAAAACACAGTAGTCTCTGGTTGAATTTAGAACCTGTGGGCTAACACAGGTCGTGACCCCAGTAGAGCGGGCCCACCATCCCTCTGGAGGGGGGATTAGATACATGTTACTAGACCACTGAGTTATATTT
>NW_007877556.1:0-568 GCF_000696425.1 Galeopterus variegatus
TGAATCAAAACAATGATACATCATACCAAAACCTGGGGGATACTGCAAAAGCAATACTAAGAGGGAAATTTATCTCATTAAATGCTTACTTCAGAAGAATGTAAGATGGCAAGTGACAACCTAATGCTTCACCTTAAAGAACTAGAAAAACAAGAACAATCCAAACCCAAAGTTAGCAGATAGAAAGAAATCATTAAGATCAGAGCAGAACTTAATGAAATTGAAACCCAAAAAACGATACAAAAGATCCATGAATCAAAAAGATGGTTTTTTGAAAAGATAAATAAAAGTGACAAACCA
The DNA here is from genome assembly GCF_000696425.1 of Galeopterus variegatus. Classification (NCBI taxonomy): domain Eukaryota; kingdom Metazoa; phylum Chordata; class Mammalia; order Dermoptera; family Cynocephalidae; genus Galeopterus; species Galeopterus variegatus. The sequence continues at coordinate 301 of NW_007877556.1, forward strand.
TTAGCATGGCTAACTAAAAAAAGAATAGAGAAGACCAAATAACAAAAATTAGAAATGAAAAGGGTGATATTACAACTGATACCTCTGAAATACAAGGAATCATTAGAGACTACTATAAACAACTATATGCCAAAAAATTTGAAAATCTGAAGGAAATGGATAAATTTCTGGACACACACAAACTACCGAAACTGAGCCAAGAAGATATAGAATATCTGAACAGACCAATAACAATAAAGGAGATTGAAGCTGTTATCAGAAGGCTCCC
>NW_007877557.1:0-568 GCF_000696425.1 Galeopterus variegatus
CCTTCTTTGTCTTTTAAAATGTTTTTTGGTTTAAAGTCTATTTTGTCCTATATAAGAATAGCTACTCCTGCTCAGTTTTGGTTTCCATTTGCATGGTATATCTTTTTTCAACCCTTCACTTTTAGTCTATGAGTGTCTTTACAGGTGAGGTGGGTCTCTTGAAGACAGCATATACTTAGGTCTGGCTTTTTAATCCAGTCAGTTAGTCTGTGTCTTTTGAATGGGAAGTTTAGTCCATTCACATTCAGAGTAGTTATTGAGAAGTGTTGTTTAATGCCTGTTATTTAATTGCTACTTGTTTAGGTGGTTTAAATATCTTTTGATCATTATTTCCCCTTTTATTTCTCTTCTTCAATGTGAGTTGGGAATTTAAGGTGAAATGATTTGGCTTCTTTCTCCTTCTTGCTGGCATTTTTATTTTAACTGTGGGTTTTGCTCTTTCTTGTGTATTCATGATGATGGTCACCATCATTGAGATTCCAGATGAATGACTCCCTTGAGAATTTTTTGCAGGGCTGGTCGTGTGGTGGTGAACTCCCACAACTTTTGTTTATTTGGGAAATAGTAT
>NW_007877558.1:0-568 GCF_000696425.1 Galeopterus variegatus
ACCCTGTGGAATTCACACTTAATTGTAAGCCAGAATAATTAACGAATGCTTTGGTGATAGGCACTGTAGTAGAGGAAGATTTAAAGAAAGGAAAGAGGGAGGAAGCCACTGTTTCCTGGATTTACACTGTGCTGAGCAACATACGAGGAAAATAATCACATAGTCTTGAGCAAAATTAGGAAAAAAAAATCATGCATAAGTAAATATACAACATGTAAACTCCTCACAAGTAAAGGCCCCACCAAACACATATAAATGAACAAGTTAGGGAGGGTGAGTCAGACTAGATAAGCAAAAGTTTAGGACCCGTTTAGGGAAGAGAGTTTTCTCACAGGTGCTCAGGTTTATGAAAGTGAGTTTTAGAAGACTTGCAATGAAATATTAAGTTTGGGGGAAAAAAATTTGAAAAAGTCTTAGTTGCCATGCTGCAGAGATTTGAAATGTTTGAACATAGGGCCGGCCCGGTGGCGCACTGGATAGTGCGCCGCTTGGGAAGCACGGCGGCGCTCCCGCCCGAGGGTTCGGATCCCACATACAGACCGGTTCCCGCTCACTGGCTGAGCGAGGC
>NW_007877559.1:0-568 GCF_000696425.1 Galeopterus variegatus
AAAAAAAATAATAAAAATAAATACTTACCTTGAATGTAAATTAATTAACTTCTTCAATCAAAAGATGTACTGGCTAGATGGATTTAAAAAATAAGACCAACTCACTTCAGCATATACAAGGGTACTTCAAAAAGTTGGTGGAAAAATAGAATAAAAAGATAAAACAAATCTTTCCATGAAATGTGCTTGCATGGTCCTTTTACAATAATGCCAAGTAAACACAATAGGAAAATGTTACTTGCTTCCATAAATGGTATTGGGAAAACTGCATATCACATGCAAAAATATGAAATTGAATTCTTATACCATACACAAAAATCAACACAAAATGGGTTAAAGATTTAAATGTAAGTCCTGAAACCATAAAACTCCTAGAAAAAAACATAGTGGGGACACTACACAGCATTGGTCTTGGCAATGATTTTGTGGATATGACACCAAAAGCACAGGCAACAAAAGCAAAAATAAACAAGTGGAACTACATCAAAATAGAAATTATCTGCACAGCAAAGGAAACAGTCAACAAAATGAAAGTCAACCCACAGAATGGGAGAAATTATTTTCAGAC
>NW_007877560.1:0-568 GCF_000696425.1 Galeopterus variegatus
CCCAGGTGTAGGTGTACCTGCACCTTTGGAAGATACAGGCTCTAAGCCTTGACTGCATCCACATGGTATTGTGTGCAGGCTTACAGATATCAAGATCTGTTGAGTCATGGCAGCCTCCACCCAGATTTCAAAACACATATGGAAAAGCCTTGGAGCCCAGGCAGAGATGTGTCACAGGGACAGAGTCAGCACAGAGAACCTCCACTAGAGCAATGCAAAGCAGAAATGTAGAGTCGGAGTTGCAGCAGAGAGCCCCCACCAGGGTCTTGACCAGTGAAGCTGTGGGAGCAAGACCACCACTGAGACCCCAGAACTTTAAAGCTACCGTCCTGCAATGCTAGCCCATGAGAACTGAAGTATGGGCTGTGCCCAGGAAAACTGCAGGGTCAGGGCTGCCTGAGAACTCGGGAGGCCAACCCCTGCACCAGTGTACAGAGAATGCTAGACATGGAATCAGGGGAGATTCTTGTCCAGCTTTAAGATGTAATGTCCGTCCTACTTGGTTTTGGACTTGCTTGGGACTTGTTAACCCTTTTGCAGGGCTTATTTCTCCCTTTTGGAATGATAA
>NW_007877561.1:0-568 GCF_000696425.1 Galeopterus variegatus
TAAATCTTCAAATGATTATAAATAATTGTTAAACTTAGTAACTTCAAAAAATAAAAGATCAGGGCCGGCCCGGTGGCGCACTGCTATAGTGTGCCGCTTGAGAGCGTGGTGGTGCTCCCGCCAAGGGTTCGGATCCCACATACAGACCAGTTCCCGCTCACTGGCTGAGCGAGGCACGGGAGCAACACCGAGGGTTGCGATCCCTTTGCCGGTCCTGGTCCGGTACGGGGGCGACACTGAGGGTCGCGATCCGTTGTTGGACACGGAAAAAGACAAAAAAAAAATAAAATAAAATAAAAATAAAAGATCAACATACAGCATCAATAGTTTTTTCTATGTTAGCAAAACAGAAAGAGAAATTTTTAAAAATTCTTTTATAATAGAATTAAAAATCAAATGTATATATTTTTTAACTTTAGCATTGTTTTAATAAAGTAATGTAGCTGTTTGAAACAAAAACAATTTAGGACAATTCAATAGAGGAAAAGTGAAGAATTACTCTGTTAACATAACTTCTGTGAATAAAATTCAGATTACATGAATTTGAATTCCACTGGAAGTTTGGGAC
>NW_007877562.1:0-568 GCF_000696425.1 Galeopterus variegatus
AATTCAACTGGGTAGTCTGTTTTAAAATTCACTGCTGTGTCTATAGTAGTCATTTTAGAGTACCAGCCAGAATTTCCTGTTTAACAGACTGTTGAGCTAGCAAAGCAACTCCTGTGGTCTTCTAGTCAAATCAACCAACCAACACATGTGGCCACATAGGGCTTACTCCAAGAATGCAATGGTTGTCCAACCAGAAAATGTATTATTTTAATTCATTATAATAAATTAATGGAGAAAAAACATGTGGTAATTTCATTAGAAATTACCTTCATAGAAAAAGTCTTCAAAGATATTTAAAATTCCTTTATGAATAAAAACTCCTAGAAATCTAGGATTGAAAAAAAATTATAAATTTATTTTACTTGGTAAAGTGTATTTTTCCATAATTCTCAATGGTAAAATGATAGAAAAAGCACCATTAAAGTAAGGAGTAAGAAAAAGGATGTCCATTATCATCCCTGCCGTTCAACATTATATAGGAGTTTCTTATCAAGATGGCAGAATAGATGTCCCCAGCGTCACTCTCTCCCACAAATCAACCAATTTACAACTATAAAAAAGCAACGAC
>NW_007877563.1:0-568 GCF_000696425.1 Galeopterus variegatus
GTCTAAAGTGTTGTTTAGGTCTTGTGTTTCTGTTGATTTTTTTACCTAGATGATCTGTCTAATGTTGAGAGTGGGGTGTTCAGGTCCACTACTATTATGGTATTAGTGTCCATCTCTTTCTTTAGGTCTAATAGTGTTTGCTTTACAAATCTGGCTGCTCCAATATTGGGTGCATATATATTTATGATTGTTATGTAAGTCTAGCTTTTTCAGGAACCATCAAAGTGTTTTCCACAGCAGCTGTACCATTTACATTCCCATCAGCAGTGTATGAGGGCTCCAATTTCTCCATATCCTTACCAACACTTACTGTCCCTTAAAACATCCTTACCAACACTTACTGTTCCTTAAAAAAAAAAATTGTTATAGCCATCCTAGTAAGTAACATGTGGCATCTTGTGGTTTTGATGTACATTTCCCTAATGACAAATGATGTTCAGTATTTTTTCATGTGCTTATTGGCTACTTGCCTATCTTCTTTGGAGAAATGTCTGTTAAGTTCTTGCCCATATTTTAATTGGATTGCTCATCTTTTTGTTGCTGAGTTGTAGCAGTTTTTTATATACTC
>NW_007877564.1:0-568 GCF_000696425.1 Galeopterus variegatus
CACTTACCCTCCTGGAATCTTCAGGCTCTAACACATAAACTAAGAGCTTAGACTAAGCGATGTCTAAGGTCCTTCTCAGGGTGGATGGTGTGATGTGATATTCTCAGACCCCCCTTCAGGAATAAAGGGCTGATTTTCCTAGCTGCTGGGAGTATTGCCCTCACAGTCCTCAGCTCTCAGCTCCAAGAGAGCTGCCTCCCTCAGTGTCCTGCTCCATTTCCAGGGCAGCCCACTTCCAGTGCCTGATCGACATGGAGGTGTAAAGACCCCTCTCCTTTGCCCACCCCGCCCCCCCCAGCTTGGGACAACTCCAGAGGTTAGCTTTAGAGCTCCCTGAAGGTTCAGCTGAGGCCTCCACTGAGACCACATCACAGTTCAATATTGCCTTCTGTTCTATTTCTCTTCTTTCTCTTCCCTTCTGCTGGTGTCTGTACCAAGAGCACTTCCTGATACACCTCCTGCATGCTAATCTCCATCTCAGAGTCTGATTCCTGGGCTACCTAACCCGTGGAATTTCAGATTTTCAAGTTCTAGTTCTAACATTATCCCAAATAAGTCCAAATATGTC
>NW_007877565.1:0-568 GCF_000696425.1 Galeopterus variegatus
CTGAAGTCCAGAGAAAAAAACAACAGGTCTAATTTCCCTCTTTTGAAGTTGCCATCAAATCAGTGAACGCCAGATTTATTTCTGGACTAAAAAGGTATATTTAGCCACTCACCCCCAGGGCCCTGAAGACGAAGTTGCTGGGAGCCAGGCAGGCCCCGGCCCCCGCCCACCACCACTGCCTTCTGCACACCCAGGCCCAACCCTGGTCCTGAAAGCCCCCAGGTCCTGAAATGCTCCCCCCCTTGGGCCCCGCCCCTTTCCCCGGGCCCCGCCCCTTTCTCCCTCCCCTGCAACAACATCTTGAGTGTACTTGTTAGACGAGTGTTTCTATGGGGTGTAAGGCTTGTCTGCTCATGTTCTTCACCAAGTTTCTGCTTGAATTTTTCCAGTTCATTTTTGGGAGTTCTTTTTTCATTAAGGATGTTAATCTTTGTGTTAAATTTGTTCCTTATGAATTGACATTAAAATTAATAAAAAAAATAAATCTGATGCCTCGGGGGAATGGGAAGAGGTTGGTTAATTGATATAAAATTACAGGTAGACAGGAAACTAGTGTCCTCTAGTACTG
>NW_007877566.1:0-568 GCF_000696425.1 Galeopterus variegatus
GCAACTTCTCTACAAGATGAGCAGACATCAATGTAGAGATACTAGAAATACAAACAAACAAACAACAACAACAAAACAAAACAAAAAACCAAGAAAATATGACATCACCAAAAGAATACAAGAATTCTCAAGTACCAGACCCCATAGAGCAGGAAACCCTTGAAATGACTGAAAAGGAATTTCCGTAACAATCTTAAGGAAATTCAATGATATACAAGAAGACTCAAATATCTAGACCACACAATGAAGTGAGAAAAAACTATCCAGGATATGAAGGAGGAAATTTACAAAGAGATAGATTACCTTAAATGAGAATGTAGCAGAATTCCTGGAACTGAAGGATATATTCAATGAAATAAAAAATACAACTAAGAGATTAAGAAGCAGGCTAGAACAAGTGAAAGAAAGAATTTCTGACCTCGAAGGCAGACTTTTTAAAATAATATCAGCAAATGAAAGAAAGAAAGAAAATTAACAAAATCTAAGAGAGATAGCACCTTAAGCACACAAACATTCGAATCATGGGTATTTCAGAAGGGAAGGATGAAGGAAAAGACATTGAAAACTT
>NW_007877567.1:0-568 GCF_000696425.1 Galeopterus variegatus
ACAATTCTAAGGAAACTAAATGAGATACAAGAATACTCAGTTAGACAACACAATGAAATGAAAAAAAGTATACAGGACCTGAAGAAGGAAATGTGCAAAGAGATCAATGCCCTGAAAAAGAATGTAGCAGAGCTTGTGGAGCTGAAGGATTCATCCAGTGAAATAAAAAACACAACAGAGAACTTAAACATAGGCTAGAACAAACAGAAGAGAGAATTTCTGACCTTGAAGGTGGCCTGTTCAGAATAACACAGGCAGACAAAAAAAAAAAAGAAAGAAAGAAAGAAAAAAAAGGTAAAAAGAATTTTAAAAATTGGAGAAAATCTAAAAGAGATAACAGACAACCGTAAGCAGTCAAATATCCAAATCATGGGTATTCCAGAAGGGGAGAAAAAAGGAAATGGCATTGCAAGCATATTCAATAAAATAATAGTAAAAAACTTCCCAGGTATGGGGAGAGATACAGATCTTCAGATTCCAGAGGCTCAATGATCCCCAAACATATTAAACCCAGAACAGTCCTCTCCAAGACATATTATAATCAAACTGGAAAAACTCAAAGACAAAG
>NW_007877568.1:0-568 GCF_000696425.1 Galeopterus variegatus
GTGTGTGCCATCTAATGCAGCCTCTGAGTTCTTGCTTAGTTGATCAGCCCAGTTTTTTTTTAAATAAAACTTTTATAAAACTGGGTTACTGAACATTTTAAAGTCACCTATCATACTGACTAAATTGTTATGGAAACTTTGATGACTTTCATATGTTGTCAGGAAAATTGGCCCCGTGTCTACACAGCACCCCATGACCAGACAATTTAAGGAAATATGGAGGTGGTGTGTGAGGTACTTTAAAAAGTTCATTGGAAAGTAGAATTAAAAGGTAACGTAAATCTTTCCATGAGCTTTTTGAAGTACCCTGGTGTACACAGCTGTCTCTGCTTTTAATGACCAAATATCCCTCAGATGTCCAGGAAGGGCCCCAAAACAAATACAAAGAACAGAGCATTTTAACCTTCACGTGAGGAAAGGTGATTTTTTTTCTTTTTTAATACTAACTTTTAATCTTATTAAAAACCATATATATTAATTGTAGAAAAATTGGAAAATACAGGCAATCATAATAATAGGAATAGGAATGTGGTGATGACTGAGTGAAATAATCAGTAATCCCATCATC
>NW_007877569.1:0-568 GCF_000696425.1 Galeopterus variegatus
GGTTGCTCAGCGCAGGGGCACAGGAGGTCTTCCAGGGGCAGACAATCCACATGATTTCTTCGTTCGCCAGCGTTCTCACTGCACCTTCAGCATGCCTGATTGTTTGGCAGAGAAACAACTTCTTTCCTTAGAAAACATCAAATTTTGAGCTGTGCAAAGCTATCATCATTTCAAGAGGTTTGCATTTCCCATGGCCAGTAATTTGGAGAAAAATACATTGTCGTATTGTGAAGACATAGAGGTGGTGGTTGGAATATACTATTCAGAGTCACATGATGAGTCAGATATACTTTTAGAATCTTATTCTTTAAGAAAGTATTGGTATGACCAGAGCATAAAATAAATATTTTATCCATTCTACAGATTTTATAAATTTGAATTTAATTCACGTGCCAATAGTAACTTGAGTTGAGTAGTCTAATTAAAATTTCATTACATCTATTAGAAAAAAATGTGACACATTTAACAAAAGAATTAAATTAAAAGAAATTAAACAATTTCAGAAGAAATTCAAATTATTTTATGGCCAAAACCAAACCAAAAATAATGGTACAGTAGAAAGAAAATA
>NW_007877570.1:0-568 GCF_000696425.1 Galeopterus variegatus
CTTTCTGATGTAGATTTCTATAATGATGTCTGAAATGCTACTGTTTGGAATATTAATTCCTGATTAAGATATTCCATATGCTGCCAAAATAAACCTAGTAATGTGGAACATACTCATACACATTACATCATTTAGAGTGAAATATTTTTAAAGTTACCACACAGGCAATACAATAGCCACAAGACTTTCCATGAAGCAGTACCTACTGGCTTTTATAGGGGAATCCCAACTACGTTCTATTAAATTCTCTCAGATTTTAAATTATATATGCTGTTGAAGAAATTTCAGACTTATCAATAACTTGGATTGAAGAGAGTTCTAGCCCCAGCTCACTGTTACTTGAAATTCCTCTCAATAGTTCATTTCCTTTTTTCACATGGCATTGGATACCTGATGTCACCCATTTTGGAGGTGTGCCCACCCTGAACCATTATCAATTGATTAACAACTAGCCTGGAAACCACTAGAAAGTTTTTAAGCCATTGGTAATGTCAGAGCAACATAAAATTTCTTTTAATAGGGAATTTACCCTGGAGGAGAACAGAATTACAATTCCAGCTAGTTAGCC
>NW_007877571.1:0-568 GCF_000696425.1 Galeopterus variegatus
ACTGGCCAATTACCCTCAGGGGAGTATAAAAGCCTTGTTGGGTGACAAACTGATTTTTTTTAAAAATGGGTGACTTTTGACTACTCACTCTTGAGCTTTCACTCCTACACCTCTTCATTGTATGAACCCCCAACACTGGTATATTATAAAGTCACTTGATGAATGATTAAAGGTAAGTAAAGGAACAAAAAATTTGTTTGGTGGAGTGAAAGCAAGTGGAGGTAGTTGATTAGGGGTTCGTAGTACGAAGGGCTCTCCAAACTGAATTTCATCACCTTCCCTCTCCTTTAATTTACAAGAGAGGAAAACATACCAGGACTTATCTTTAGCCCTTCTCTGAAGCATGATGCCTAATTGGGTAGGTGACACATCCTGGAAACATGAGCTTGCAGATTGATATATTCACTTGAGGAATGTATGCACTATAAAACAAAACAAAAAAACCAAACCAAAACAAAAAACACTAACCAAAGATCATGTAACTCCTGAAACAGAATAATTGGAATTGACACACCAACAACATAAAATACTCCAAGAGATAAAGCGAGATATTAGGAATATAAATCAG
>NW_007877572.1:0-568 GCF_000696425.1 Galeopterus variegatus
AGCTAGGAAATATAAATGAAAAAAGATCTTTTCCTTACAATAGGAACAAAAATCATAAAACACTTGAGAATAAACGCAACAAAAAATGGACAAGACCTATATGAACAAAATGTTCCTACAGACTGCACAAAAAAGTCAATTAAACAAATAAAAAAGCTTACCAGGTTCTTGGCTAGGAAGACTCAACATCGTAAAGATGTCAGTTTTTCTTTAAATAAATCTATTAATTTAATGAGATCCCAATTTTTAAAAAAACAAAAGAATTGCTTTTTAATTAGACATACTGATTCTACAATTTTTTTAAAGAGTATATAGGAAATTGTAAGAAAGAAAATTAACATGAGTGAAAAATTCTACCATGTTTTAAAACATACTCTTATAACACAATGAGATATCAACACATGAACAAAATCAGTGGAACAGTACCAAATGTCTAGAAATAGACCCAAATACACATGGGAATTTACTATATGGAAGAAAAAAGTGGCATTTTAAATCAGTGGAGAGAAGATGTGTAATGAATAAATGGTTTGAGTACAAGTAGATAACCATAAGGAAAACACAGAGG
>NW_007877573.1:0-568 GCF_000696425.1 Galeopterus variegatus
TAGTGTCAGGAATTCCTTCCAGAGAGGGAGGTGATGGCTTCTTTTCACCAAAAATCTTTGTACAATGTGACTTTTGTACCATGTACATAAATTATATATCCAATTAAATCATATATTCCATTAAATCTAACAAGAGAAGCATCTTGGGTTTGGAATCATAGATATGATTAATTATCCATTGTCCCGCCCAGAATTACCACCATACAGTGAGCCTGGTGTGAGTCCCCTCCCACAGTCACCAGGCACCTACGAGCCACAGCAAGCCCTGCTGTGGGAAATGTTGGCCTGTGACAGAAAGTATAGAACGTTTCTGCTTTATGAAGGTTTTGTGAGGATTAAATGAGAAAAATGTACTTAAAATGTTAAACAGTGCTGCTGCAGACAGTAAGCACTCCAAAAACAGAAGCTACTATTAAGTTCCTCTTGACTTTATTTTATTAACATTCATTTTAATTATAAAATACTTCCTAAAAACTGGCCGGTTAACTCATTTGGTTAGAGTGCAGCCTTATAATACCAAGGTCACAGGTTCAGATCCCTGTACCGGCCAGCTTTAAAAAAAAAAAAA
>NW_007877574.1:0-568 GCF_000696425.1 Galeopterus variegatus
CAAATAATTAGTAACTATAAAAATAAATGTAATTAAACAATGTTATAAAATTCTAGCCTGGTGCTGTTGGCTGACAAAGATCTGACTTTGAAACATCCTTTCTCTTTGTCCCAAAAGGGAGTTTAGCAAATATTAGAATGATGTTCAAAATATATAAGCACCAAGCTGAGACTTTCTCCTTTGATAAATCAGGAAGAACGAAAAAGAATCGAGAAGGGCACAATGTCCTCCTCACGTGGTTTGGTGGGATTGAATGCTATGTCTGTTTTCCACCTAAAATGCTTTCAGATGACACCAGTGAGTAATGTGTTCCTCACACAGGGAGCTTCCCTCCTTTTCATTCATATGTAATAATTATGAACACTTATCTAAGCACGTGCTGTGTTCCAGGTGCTCTCTGATGTGCTTACTCGTTTACTCTACCACGAGGTGCCTTAGTCCCTTTGCGCTGCTATAACAAAATACCGTAGACTGGGTAATGTATAAATAATGGAAATTTGTTTCTCACAGTTCCTGAGGCTGGGAAGTCCAAGATCAAGGCACCAGCAAACTTGGTGTCTGGTGAGGG
>NW_007877575.1:0-568 GCF_000696425.1 Galeopterus variegatus
TCTTATGAGTTTACTTAGATCGATTAGCTCGGTCTGATGACTTTACTTAGATCTATGAGTTCAGTGTGATGAGTTTACTTAGGACGATGTGCTTGGTCTGAGGAGTTTACTTTGATCAATGATCTTGGTGTGATGAGTTTACTTAGATCGATGGGCTGGGTCTGATGAGTTTACTTTGATCGATGTTCTCGGTCTGATGAGTTTACTTAGATCGATGGGCTGGGTCTGATGAGTTTACTTTGATCGATGTTCTCGGTCTGATGAGTTACTTAGATCGAAGAGCTCGGTCTGATGAGTTTATTCAGATTTATGTGCTTGGTCTGATGATTTTACTTAGATGAATGAGCTGGGTCTAATGAGTTTACTTTGATGGATTAGCTTACTCTGATGAGTTTACTTAGATCGATGTGCTTGGTCTGATGAGTTTAGTTAGACCGATGATCTTGGTCTGATGAGTTTACTTAGATCGAAGTGCTCGATCTGATGAGATTATTTAGATCGATGTGGTTGGTCTGATGAGTTTACTTAGATGAATGTGCTTGGTCTGATGAGTTTACTTAGATCGATG
>NW_007877576.1:0-568 GCF_000696425.1 Galeopterus variegatus
CAACTCTAAGTTTTGAAAAAAGAAGACAGAAATTGAGTCCCAGGGCCAATCTGCATGAGCATGCAAGTTGCAGGCTTCTGAATAAGAGGCCGAATGTCCCTGGCACGCAATTCTGCTTGTTTTCAGGGTGTGGAAGTCTTCTTAAGGCTTCCATATCACCAACATTTCCAGTCCCACATCGCTGAGTTCAAACTGACCTAACGAATCCTGATGTAGCTGTAGGGGCCACCACTTAGCGGCGCAGAGAGCTGGCCAAAGCACACACCCCTTCTCCACGTGAAGGCCAAAGGTCAGTCACCTAGGTGTGATGAAGAGTTGTGGCTGCTGGTGAAATCACCATTCAGAGCTCAGGTCTAGACCCAGTTCTGATACACACTGTCATGGTCGCCCTTAGGAAGTCGTTTCACCTCTCTGAATCTCAATGAAAACCCAGCTATCTAGACTAGCATGGTGTAGTAGAAAGGGCAGGAATTTAGGAGGTAGATAACTCAAGTTCAGGAACATCAGCTCAGTCATTTATGAGCTTTATGACCTTGGGCAAGTAACTCAATAGCACTTCTATTTTGAC
>NW_007877577.1:0-568 GCF_000696425.1 Galeopterus variegatus
TTATGTACATTTAGAGAATCACTCAAATATTATAATTCAAATCATTCACACACAAATTAATAGGTATAAGAGATAAGTTGCAGAAATGAAGGAAAGCATCCAAGATCTGAAACAATAAAAGTGCTTACAAAAAGAACAGCAAAACACTAAAGTTATGTCTCTTCCTACACACAAAAGTACTATTTGCCAACTGTCATGGTTATAAATTTCTTATATGAATTATAAGAAATTCTCTTAAATTTCTCTCCTGGTATGAGAAAGGACTCAATAGATTACAACAGCAGTCTCAACTCTCAGAGAAGCTCTCTAGATCCTGTTGGCAAATTACATCAGTACTCTCAACTCTCAGAGAAGCTCTCTAGATCCTGTTGGCAAATTACATCTAATTTTAGGCTGAGCGCATGGAGCAGGAGCCAGCAGAAGCCACAGCTGAGCCCTTCAGGTGGGGTTATGTGGAGGCAGCAGGGAGAAGAGGACCTTGGTGGCTCCTGGGACAGCAAGACCACCAATAGGGTTCCCGTGAACCCATGCAGGAGCGAGGAGCCAGAACATCCTAAAAAGGGAACCA
>NW_007877578.1:0-568 GCF_000696425.1 Galeopterus variegatus
TATTCCCAGTAGTGGGATAGCTGGATCGTATGGTAGATCTATCTTCAGCTGTTTGAGGAAGAACTCTATCTTTGAGCTACTCTCTTTTCTTGGCAATGGTAAAAATGGCCGAGGGGAGCATTCCAAATCTTGCAGGAAGTTTGGTTCTGAGCTTTCTCTTCCATATAGGGAAAAGGATGTAAAAGTCCTCATTCTTTCATACATATACAAAAATTAAAATTTGTTTAGTTTTTGTTATGTGCTAGGGAAAGAGCAGTGAACAAGACAAACACAAGCACCATCCTCATGGAACCCACAGTCTAGCCAGAGAGAGAGATATTAAAACAACAATAACACCAATAACTAAAATAGAGTCAGATGCCAGGAATGGAAAATACAATGTAGTGAGAGCATGTAAAAGGAAGAACCATCCTAGTCTGGGATGTAGAAAAGAGTAGAACCTAAAATAGTATGGTTTCTGTTGAAAAATCCATCCAGAGAGACCCTTAGCTGGAGGAGGTAACTCCGGAGTTGCGTTTCTCGAAAGACCAGAGAAAGGTTGCAAAACAATAAATACATGAAACATTAT
>NW_007877579.1:0-568 GCF_000696425.1 Galeopterus variegatus
TCGGATCCCACATACAGACCGGCCGCTCACTGGCTGAGCGAGGTGCAGGAGCAACACCAAGCGTTGCGATCCCGTTGCTGGTCCCGGTCCGGTAAGGGCGCGACACTGAAGGTTGCGATCCATTGCCGGTCACGAAAAAAGACAAAAAAGGAAAAAAAAAAAGAAGGAAATTCTGTCGTTTGCAAGAACACGGATGAACCTAGAAGGTATTATGTTAAGTGAAATAAGTCAGGCACAGAAAGACAAATACTGCATGATTTCACTGACACAGAAACTTAAGAAGTCAATTTCCTAGAAACAGGGAGTAGAAAGGAGGTTCCCAGAGGCTGGGGGTGACAGGGAGGGGGAGGCAGAGGGAAAGGTGAGATGTTGGTCAAAGGACACAAAGTTTCAGTTAGGAGCAATAAATGTCCGAATAAGTGTCCGTGACCACATGTTAGTAATAATGCAGTGTACACTTCAAAATAGCTGTAAGAAGAGATTTTAAGTGTCCTCACCAAGAAAAACGGGTAAGTTGGTGACGTGATGAATATATTACTGAGCGCAACCAAATCATTCTACAAGGCAC
>NW_007877580.1:0-568 GCF_000696425.1 Galeopterus variegatus
TATTTGTTCTACCTTTAAAATATCACTGGAATCGGACGACCTTTCACCACACCTGTCTTTGAGCCTCTTGAGTTTTATTAAGAATTGAGGCATGTTCTGGTCTGGCCCAGATTATCCAATGATGTTAAAATGGGCCTTTTTTGTTCGTTTTGTAAGATGTCTCAGAGGCCAACAATGATATAATAGGTATGAAGTGCCCCTGTACAGAAACTCTTCATTTTCTCTCCTTCTACATTTTGGGGGTGTTGGTGGTATGGGGGGATTTTCAGAATAAGCAATAAGCTAGCTCTCCTGATGTTTATCAAATGTCATGAGGGTGGGGTGTGGTTGGGGAATGAACAGTTTAATCCTAGAATTATTAGAATGTGACTTCTTGGTTGTATGCAGGCTTAGAAATAATGATCCCCATGGAGCATAAAACCTAGCAGACCTTGGTGAATAACATAATGGATAAAAGAGAGCTCAATTTGACCATAAATCACTTGGCCAGTTACCAGTAATTGTGAAAAATTTCCTGAGAAGCTCCCACCCCTTTTTCATGGAGCTTCTGTTTGCTGGATTCTGGAAC
>NW_007877581.1:0-568 GCF_000696425.1 Galeopterus variegatus
GGAGCCTTGGGTCCTGCCAGATAGTCTATGATAACAATGTGATTTTTGGTGCGGTCTTGTGTCATGTACCAGCAGTGTGACTTCTGCAGGGGCTGGAGACTGAAGACCAGCCACATGGGTGGTTAGCCATGTCTACATGCATGCCCCTGACCCCTTTCCCCCCAAAAACCTTGGACAACAAGGCTTGGGTGAGCTTCCCTGTCTGGGCATGTTGACACATATTATTGCTGAGAAAAGTAATCCCTGTTTACACAACTGCACCAGGAAAGGATAATTGGAAACTTGCACCTGAAACTATCCTGGGTCCTATGCTATGCACTTCTTCCCATTTCTGATTTTCACCTGTATCCTTTTGCTGTATTAAAGTTTAGCCATTAGTTTAATGCTTTTTCTGAGTTCTATGAATCCTTCTAGAGACTCATTGAAACTGAGGGTGGTTTGAGAAAACCCAGAAACTATATAGCTGCACTTTATTCAAGACTAGGACCTTTTCCTAAGTTCTCTCCTGGACCCTGCCATTATTCCTTCTTATAGCACTTGTCCTACTGTATCCTGATTGCTGATGTTT
>NW_007877582.1:0-568 GCF_000696425.1 Galeopterus variegatus
TAGGCTGTGGATTCAGAGGTCTTGGATTCAAATCTCAGCTTAACCACTTATTACCTGTGTGTCTTAAGGCAATTTACTTAATGCATCTGTCAGTTTCCATGTCCCTGTCAATAAAATGAGGGAAATAATAGGTCCAACCTCATAAGTTTGTTCTGAAGATGGAAATGGTATATAACATTTAAAGCATTTAGTACGTGCCTGACACATAGTAAAAGCCTGGTCAAGCCTTCACAGAATAAGTTGCGTCTTGGATGATGAGCTGGAATTTGTCAGAGACAAAGAGAGGTATTGCATGCAGAAGGCCTTAGGAGTGGAATAAACAACACGCAAAATGTTTGAGTGGTGTGAGGTTTTTGATATTTTGATTTTATGACCCACTGTCAAATATACACTTTTCTGGGGCCCTGAAGATAATGGTGGGAGCTGTGGGCCTTGGCCCCGCGCACTGCCATTTGTCACCAGGCTGACCAGGGAGCCGGAACCCAAAGCCCCTGGGCCTTGAGATGGGGGACCGAGGACCTCAGCCCCATTCCCCTTCCCCCCGCCAACATTTCAGAGTGTACTTAGG
>NW_007877583.1:0-568 GCF_000696425.1 Galeopterus variegatus
AATAATTCAAAATCTTGGCTAGATCATTATTAGGTCTAAGTAATACACTAATAAGTTAAACCCTTGGATATCTTAGTTGGAATATATATAGTATAAAAATAAAAATAAATATATATATTTCTTTCCCTACACTAATTTTAGCTCTTGAAATGCATAGAATAGAAAAAAAGTAGAATTATAATCTCCACGGGAGCAACTTTATACCAAAATAAAGCAGAAGCATTTCTACTTGAAACTTGTTAGAATACTAAGTTTTAGATTAACTTTAGAAGTTTACTTTTATTTTCATGGGTAAGATTTGAAAATCAGGGAGCAGTTCCTATTCTTGCATTCAATATGAGTTGCCACTTTAGAAAATTGCCATATTTATCATGCAGTTATGTGTAATGGTTTGAGGAGTCATAGATCTGACCACATCAATATTTGGCTCATTTTTTTTTTGTCTTTTTTCCATGTCCGGCAACGGATCGCAACCCTCAGTGTTGCCCCCGTACCGGACCGGGGACCGGCAACGGGATTGCAAGCCTCGGTGTTGCTCCCGTGCCTCGCTCAGCCAGTGAGCGGGAGC
>NW_007877584.1:0-568 GCF_000696425.1 Galeopterus variegatus
AGCTGGGTGATGGAGACTCATGTTGTCTTGCTGGGAAAGGGCTCCCATGGTGTTCTGGTGACAGATGATGGCTCTGATATGGGGGGCCGCAAGGGCGCTCCTGGACTTCCTTCTCAGAATGCGTCACCGCCGAGTCAGAGTCCACCTTCCACACATGGGCAGAGCACAGACGCCTGCCTGGGACTGTCAGACCATGGTGCTGCCCCAGCAGATGTGTCCAGGCATGGCGCTGTCCCCATTAAGGCTGTGGTCCCTGCTCCTGGCCTGCTGGACCCTCCCTCCTGGTGAGTGTGTGCTGCTGTCTGCAGGTGCTGGTGGCCGGAGCCACAGACATGCAGGACGTTCCTCCAGGGGAGAAGGGGAGGACACCACATAGGCTCCATCTATTCCCTGGTGTAATCCTGGGAGGCTCAGCTGGAGACCCAGAGGGTTGGGCTGTCCCCTGCACAGCTCATTAGCAGGTGAAGTGACCAGAGGCTCCCTTTCCTGAGCCATTCACCTATCTTGAAAGGCTGAAACCCTGACTCTGTTGAGTTTCCACAGAAAATGGTCCTTAGGCCTTTTTTTT
>NW_007877585.1:0-568 GCF_000696425.1 Galeopterus variegatus
CTACCGGGCCGGCCCCTTTTAAAAATTATTTTAAAAGGAAATAATAGACGGGAGCTTTTAAGACAAAAGAAAACAAACCACCTCACCCTCCCTTAACAACTACTCTCGCAAATCTTATGTTTATGTTTATATCACAACATAGATATTTTATGTCCTGATTTTTTTCTAACACAAGCATTTTTTTCATATCAGCACAACTCTTCATTGCCACTGTTTTCAGTGACTATTCAATGTCCCACCAAAGGAGCGTGCCACAGCTACTTGACCAAGCCCCACCACTGAGCATTGTGACTGCTAACCATTGTCACTGTCATAAACAATACTGTGATGAATATCTTTGTACATATAGCTCTTTCCACATTTTGGATTATTTCCTAAAGAGAGTTTCTCAGATATGGGATTCCTGGGGCAAGGATCACCAGGATAAAAAAAAAACAAACAAACCCACTTTTCTCAAGAACAAACCCCTCATGATGCATTAGGAGACCTGAGTTAGGTGTCTGCTCCGTAGCTAACTTGTTCCAGGGCTGGAATCTCCCAGACATCAGCTACATCTTGTTACAGCTGG
>NW_007877586.1:0-568 GCF_000696425.1 Galeopterus variegatus
TACTCACCCAGGTGTCCTCATGTACCTACAATTGTTTCTGCTTCTATCTATCTATCTATATCTATATTTACACATATTAAGTTAAACCTAAGTTCATACTGATGTCTCCTGTTATAATCCAGTACCAAAGGGTTCATTCTAGCCTTCCTGCCTTGCTTATCTATAACTTTCTTCTCTCACAATGAGAAACCTGATTCCACCTATGGAGATCATTCTTGACCTTGATAGAGCAGTTTTTGTGGGAGGGGACCCAACACTTGGCTGGAATGTGTTTAAGAGAGAAGAGGAATTGGAGTCAGCAGCTACATCTAAACAGCGGTTCTCAGCATTTAGCATTCATCACAATCACCTGGACGCTTATTAAAGCACAGATTGCTGAGTCCCACCCCCAGATTTTTTTATTCACTCAATTTGGAATAAGGCAAATAAATGCTGATGCTGATCACGTCATGCTTTGAGAACCACTGGACTCAAGGCATTTTGCTTGAAAAGGAAGATAAGTGGAGTAGTAGGGAGAGGATGAAGTGGGTCAAGGGAAGTTTTTGGGGGTGTCTGCATGTTAAGGAAA
>NW_007877587.1:0-568 GCF_000696425.1 Galeopterus variegatus
CCCCTCTTCTGTGCCAACTATTTTGTTTCTGACTTTGATCATTCCCTATGAAATCTCGTTAAAATAGCTTTACATCTGGCATTACCTGTATCAGTTTTAAATACTTCATATGTAATTTTACCATACACTGTACCAAATTAATGTACTAGTTTGCTTACTAAGTCTCCTAACTTCTGGTATTTGCACTTGTTTTTAACAAGCATAGCACATACATATCTATACACATAAAAAATGATGTTGTAAAGTTTTTTAGCAGACTTTTTTGAACAGACCTATTAAGTCATCAAGTAGTAAATATCAGTCCTATAGAACACTTTGATTTCCAATGCATAAAAATTAGTTTAATACACATTAAACTCACTTTGAAGTTATGGATAATTTGTGTTCCATGATAATACATCATAATATAGGATACAACAATTCCTAAAAAAGTATCGAATGCTATGTAACACCTGTTATTCATGTTATTACATAGGGAGAAAAAAATTGGGATTAAGACAATGCATATTGAAGTCAAGTACAGGTGGGTTCTCTTATTTGCTCTGTGATCTTTGGTGTATTACTTAAC
>NW_007877588.1:0-568 GCF_000696425.1 Galeopterus variegatus
TTAAACAATGAATTTAATAAGGTTGCTAGGAAAAAAGTCAATATGCAAATGTCAGTTGTATTTCTCTATATCTACAACAAAAAAATGAAAAACATAATTTTAAAAATACCGTTTTACTTATGCAGAAATGCAAATAATAAAGTATGTATCTACTAGAAGACATGGAAGATCTCTGAGGAGTTAAAAAAATTTATGAAAGAAAACTTAAAAGACTTTAATGCATGGGGGATATATTGCAGTTATTAATCAAAAGACAACATTTTAAGATATCAGCTCTTTTCAAACTGATTCAGTATAATCTGAATCAAAACCTTGGCATATTTTTTAGTAGTAGTTTTTGTTGTTTGACTGAAATTGAAAAAAATTGATACTGTTTGCATGGAAATGTAAGTCTCAAAATAGTTGGGCCAGTTTTATAGAAGACCAAATTTATAGGACTTATATACTGGATTTCAAGACTTATTTCAGTTACTATTGCTGTAAAGTATTACCGTAAAACTTAGTGGGTTTTTTTAAAAGTTATGTTATTTATTTAATTACAAATCTAAAATTTGGGTAAAACTCAGTA
>NW_007877589.1:0-568 GCF_000696425.1 Galeopterus variegatus
TCACAAATTATCTCTTGATTAGGAACTCCAATTCAGGGATATATAAAAGGGCCACATATTTAATTTTTTTGGTTAAATGGAGAGAAATCGTCAATTATTTGGGGGGGGGGCAGGAGGTCACCTACACGGATATGTCACACCCCATTTAGTGTCATATTTAAGTGTTACCTCTCCAATAAATTGGTTGTTGTTTTTTTTTTTTCACTCTTTGAACTTTCCAAGGACTTAAGGCTCTTGATGAAAAGGGAGGAATAATCCTTTCTTTGGTGTCTGCGATCAAGATCTATTTGGTAACTCACTCCTCTAATACAGCCTGTGCAGAGAAATAATTTCGGCTCCCTGTTAATTTGAGTATTGAACTGAAATTCTGCAGCTGCTTTCTGCCAAGCCTGAAAGCAGAAATTAATTTCAATGACCCAGGCGAGTGGAGGGGAGCTCTGTCAGGTAATTAGTCTTCGTCTTTTGCTACTCAGGGTCTATCACTGTGTTAATCCATACATAAACCTAGGCACTCCCGGAGTCGCTCGCAATCTGCGGGGCTGTTTAACTACCTCTTGCTTGGGTTCAC
>NW_007877590.1:0-568 GCF_000696425.1 Galeopterus variegatus
AGAAAGGATTTCCCCACCCCCAGGACTGAAAAAGAATATGTATCTGGAATTTGCCCCGGGACTCCTACAGTTCTATTAATGACCCAAGATCATATTTAAATGAACTTTTTATGTCATAATCGTTCTAGGCTTATGGGAAAACTGCCAGGACAACAGAGTCCCCGACGCCCAGCCTCAAGCTCCCGTGAACGGCTGACACTTCCACGAAGAGACCGACGTGGGTACGTGACTGTTAGAGAAACTCTAGTCTTTATTTAAACTTCACCAGTTTTTCCGCTAATGTCCTCTTTGTGTCCCTGGATCCCGTCCAGAACCCACATGCATGTAGCCGTCACATCTCTCCAGGCTTCTCTGACCACGACTCACTGTCACGTAAGAATCTGCGCCATTTCCAGCATGGCATTTACAGTCTTACTCCTCATTTCTATTTTCATTTTTCTATTTTTTATAAAGGGGATCTTCACCCTTGACTTGGTGTTGTCAGCACCACGCTCTCCCAAGGGAGCCCCGGGCCGGCCCCTTCTCATTTTTATTTTATTTTATTTATTTTATTTATTTTATTTTTTTT
>NW_007877591.1:0-568 GCF_000696425.1 Galeopterus variegatus
CTTTGTTGGAACATATGACTGTTATATTAATTTAAAATAATATATAAAGTAGAGAACTCAAGCCCAATATAGGCCCTTTGGTCTGCTGTTTCAATTATCCATCTGTTCTACAGATAAGTTTATAAAACATTAATTCAGCAATAACACTTAGTTTTCTACCAACTATCTATTGTCTTTTTTTCTTTTCTCACATCAAGAATCTTACTCAAGCTGGCAAGGTGCATAGCTCAAAATACACACCTTTTGCCTTCTCTTTAAGGAAAGTTTGATCTTGTGATAGAGTTCTAGCCAAAATTTTGTAGAAAGAACTCAGTGACAGGCTTTAGGAAGAGTTTTAGTGTCTCCCTGATAAAAAGTCTCACAAATTTCTTCTGTTTTTATTCTTTCTTCTGCCTACTTGGAACACAGATTGCTACCTGAAGCATCTTGTGAGAAAGATGAGAAAACAGTAAACCATTACCACGTTCAAGCCACTGACATTTGGGTTTTTGGTTACTTGCAATTAATGTATTCTTAATATTCTTAATGCAATCACTTATTTGTTGTGGTTTAAATTGTTAACTTTTTT
>NW_007877592.1:0-568 GCF_000696425.1 Galeopterus variegatus
AAATCAACATAAAAATGTGGGTGAAGGATAAAAAACAAAAGTAAAGTGTATTTACTTTTGCGGAAAAGAAGTGTGTGTGTGTATACCAAAACTATGTTTACAGAAAGCATAGGTTTAATACATATGTTTTTATTACTGTCATGTCAAAAAAAAAATGATAAGTAATGTGGGCATATCCAAACTACTAAAAAAAAAAAAAAGAAGATGGTAGGCAATAAAAACTCAATCACAAAAACAAGAAGAATCTTGGGAGAAAAAAAAGAACCAATGAACAAGGACACAGACTAAATGAAAATAAAAAAAAGCAAAAGCTTCTATAAATAAGTTAAGATATTTCTGCACCCATGATAAAAATAACTGGATGAAATTTGGTTATTTGTCACTTCCCACAGTGTCACAAAGATGCAAAAGATTACTCAGAGCCCATGTTTCAGAGCAATGAGGACCAAGGAAAACTCTGTCAGGAGAGGCGAGCCCAGGCACAGCCCCGAGTCAGTTTTTGCTTCGGTTTTTATTGTAAAGACAAGAAAGTTACAGAAGAAAAACAGATGGTTAATCAATCATAGTG
>NW_007877593.1:0-568 GCF_000696425.1 Galeopterus variegatus
TGACCCATCGCGCCCTCCACCGTGCCAGGTGCCGGTCAGCTTCGAGGGGTGGGAAGAACACACGCTGGAGAGCCGGACAGCCTGGCCCTTGCCCCCTGCCTTATTCCTCTGAATCGGATTGGGTTACCCCCATGGCGCCTCCAACCTTGGCCTGTACCCCTCGCTCACTAAGCTCCCGCCGCACTCCCCTTTGCGTTCCTCCGAGGAGCCCGGCTAGTTCTTGTCTCAGAGCCTTTGCACTTGCCCTTTCTTTCTCCAGGAAAACTCTTCCTGCGCCTCTCTCATCCTAAAGTTCTCAACTCACGTGTCCCCTCGGAGGGCCCATCCCGACCACACTAATGTAGCTTCTACCTTCCCGCACTTCTAACCCCATCACTATATCATAATTATATCTATTATAGCACCAGTTTTATTATTTTCAAACCACTTATCAAAATCTGAAAAGATCTTTTATTTTACTTTTTTGTCTGCACCACTTCGATAAAACCATGAAGGCAGGCCCCTTGCCTATTTCTTGCCTAGAAAGCGCCTGGCAGTTTGGTAGGCTTTTTTTTTTTTTTTTTTTTTT
>NW_007877594.1:0-568 GCF_000696425.1 Galeopterus variegatus
CATCTGGTCCTGGGCTTTTCTTTGTTGGGAGCCTTCTGATAACAGCTTCAATCCATTTTATTGTTATTGCTATGTTCAGATTTTCTACATCTTCTTGGCTCAGTTTTGGTAGCTTGTGTGTGTCCAGAAATTTATTAGTTTCCTCCAGATTTTCAAATTTGTTGGCATATAATTGTTTATAGTAGTCTCAAATGATTCCTTGTATTTCAGATGTATCAGTTGTAATTTCACCTTTTTTCATTTCTAATTTTTGTCATTTGGATCTTCTCTCTTCTTTTTTTAGTTAGCTATGCTAGTGGTTTGTCAATTTTATTTATCTTTTCAAAAAACTAACTTTTCATATCACTGATCTTTTGTGTTGTTTTTTGGGTTTCAATTTCATTAAGTTCTGCTCTGATCTTAATGATTTATTTCTGTATGCTAACTTTGGGTTTGATTTCTGTATCCTAACTTTGGGTTTGGACTGTTCTTGTTTTTCTAGTTCTTTAAGGTGAAGTGTTAGATTGGTCACTTGCCATCTTTCCATTCTTCTGAAGTAAGAATTTAATGTGATAAATTTCCCCCTTAG
>NW_007877595.1:0-568 GCF_000696425.1 Galeopterus variegatus
AGAGACAAATATAGATTTGGTAACTATTTGAACATAAATTTGTCATATCTGAGCATATAAAAGTATAAAGTACCTGGATAATTATATGACAATATATTTGGAAAAAAAATAACTTCTCAATTGATAAATACTTAGTTGAATTTTTTTTTTTAATGTGAGGACACATATAGAAAGTAAGGTAAGGAAAAGAACAGCAATTCTATACAACTCTGTATTTAGGAAAATATCGCTTTATAGACACATTATACCAATATTATTTTGAGTTTGGGGTTTTCTAGAGGAGGTCATAGCAAAACTAATTTCAGTTCATCCTTGTGATGTATTTTGTTCATTGCCGTATATACATATAAAAAGCAAAACATGATAGCCATTTTTCTGTTAAGGTGAAATTATTTGATTATCAATAAGATTAATTATACTAAGCAATTGAGTCATACTCGAATAATTAGAATGATTTTATTTCTAATATGTAGTCTCCCTGGTGTCATTCATCTTAAAAGCCATCAGGTATGAGTATTAGATAGTGAAATGCAGATTCTATTAAATCTGGCATTAATAGGACTAATTA
>NW_007877596.1:0-568 GCF_000696425.1 Galeopterus variegatus
TGGTACAGAGACAATATATGATAACACATAGGTTTTATGTCAGCCCTTATGGGCCAGCATAGACTCTCCATAAAGATATCTCCTCTTTGAAGGGACAGAGCTAAGAGAATGAGTAAGAAAGGTTAGTTTAAGCATTCCCTTTGACCCAATTTTATGAATGGGATTCTTTAGAGAATTGCAGAATCTTGATAATTTTATGGTGTAGACATAAGGACAGCATTCAAATTATTAAAAGCTAGACGGTTCTGTGTCTCCTTCCTTCCTTCCTTTTCTTTCTTTCTTTCTTTGTCTTCACCATTTTTTGATTAAAACAAAATTGATTATAAATATTTGTGGGGTACAGATTTGAATATCAATCCCTATATACAATATGTGGCAATCAAATCAGGATAATTAGTATACTTGTGTTTACAATGCATAGTCAATCTTTGTGACTCAACTAATTTCTCACTAACCCCCCCTCCCACTTCTAATAACCACAGTTCTGTTTTCTTTTTTTGAAAGTTCAGCATACTATTGTTATTGTTGCTTCTGTCTTTTCTTTCACTTTTTATTTATTTATTTATTT
>NW_007877597.1:0-568 GCF_000696425.1 Galeopterus variegatus
AAGTGTATATCTAAACAATTTACTCATAAAGAGAATAGCACCTAGTTCCATGTTAATAGTTGGCAAAACCTACTTAAAAAGTTTTAGACTACCAAATTTGGAAAAGAAAGAAAAATCATCAAATTTAGAAAAAATACAGACACTTCAGAGCTATAATTCCAAAGAAGAGAGAACTTTTGAAAATTTAGAATGTTTTATTGCCAAAAAGATGAATGTATATATACAGAAATTTATTTTAAAAGCTGAGTAGAGTTCTCAATAGGAATGAAATGCACTTTGTTTCTATGAAAAGAGAGAAAGTAGTTATTAACTTGAAATTATTTAAAATCAAAAAGATTGTATGAGCTTTACAACCAGATCGAATATTACTAATCTTAAAGCTATTACAGAAAAAGAATATTGAATGCTGAAACCATTAGAACACCCAAGCTTTCAATTTTCTCCCAAACATAAAAGAAAAACTGCTAAACAATTGAATATGAAAAAATATGAGATATTAATAAAAGAAGTATGGTATGACTTAACAAAGATAACAAAACTAAAAAAAAAAAAAAAAAAAAAAAAAAAA
>NW_007877598.1:0-568 GCF_000696425.1 Galeopterus variegatus
ATGCGATGGGTTTAGTTGGATCCCTGGGTGGCATGAGCCAAGGGGTGGCACTTAATCACCAAAGGCAACATGGGCATGATTACTGTCTTTGACAGCAGAGCCGAAGCAGAATAGTCTGACTTGCAGAGACCTGTGGTGTTGGCTAGTTGCTCATGGTGTTCCTAGGAGGGAAATAGATGGTCAGCCTACTAAAATCTTATATGATCTGCATAAATGGAGGAGTTCTAGGTCAAGTTAGACAGAATCTGACTTGAATCATAAAAACAGAGTCAGAGACCCTCAAACAATTCCCAGACTTGAGCTGGTTTACAGACCCAGAACTCCTTGAATAAAAGGAAGGCTGGGTGCCCTTGAAGACGATTCCTGCTACACTGGCAAAAATTGATACTGTTCATCTTTTTCCCAGTTTCTCCAAAGAGATTTATGGTCTTTTACCAGGATAACTGTGTAATGGGGAAAAGGAAATAATCAGACCTTTCAGGTCTGGCTATCAACTGACACTAATTCTAGGAGACCCAAAATGTCACTGTGTACCACCTGTCAGAGTAGGGACTTAAGCGTGTCAGGT
>NW_007877599.1:0-568 GCF_000696425.1 Galeopterus variegatus
TTTAACTCCTACCAACAAATCACTGGCTGGCCAACCTGTCTTTGGCAATTACCACTCTTCCCATCTCAGCCCAGGCAGCTGAGGCATCCTGGCCTCTTCTCCTGGACCTTGGCTGGGCCAGTTGGAGCTAATCTTGAGATGTTTGCTGGATTGATCTGTAAGGAGAAGCACTCGTTTTCTGCTGGACTTAAAGCTCTATGGATCACCTCGTTTTCAAAAAAAATGAAAGACTTTTCCAAATGCTTCAATTAAATCAAGAAACATTACATTTGTCATCCCCCACTCTACTGGAATCTTTTCAATAAGGCAAAAAGAACAGTTTTGAGAGACTTATTCTTGGTAATCCATGCTGACTTCATGGAACAATCCTTTCTTTTCCAAAGCTTAGCACACCACGTATTTTAAAATCCATTTTAGAATTGGATGCAAATTTATGTCATATTGAATGATCATAGTTTCTGGAATTTATTTATCCTGTCTTGTTGAATTCACAAATAAAATTTTTTCCACGCTTCATTGCTGTCTACTACCATTGGTATAAGAGGAAGGACAACACACTAATGGCCAG
>NW_007877600.1:0-568 GCF_000696425.1 Galeopterus variegatus
TGAGGTGATATTGAAGCAAAGCCTTCATGAGGTGAGGATATTAAGTGGTTATCTGGGAAAAAGCATTAGTGGTAGAGGTAATATCTACAGTAAAGCCTTGCATGAAACCAGTGTGGACACAGTTGAAGGGCCAAAATATCAGTAGAAAAAGATGAGTCAGAGAGGGAACAGAGGCTTTGATTCTGGGTGAGGTGGATTTTACCCTGAGTAAGATAGAGAATGATTATGTTAAAAGAAATTCCAGGTTCCACTGGCTAAATCTGGGTTCTTGATGTCTCCAACAAA
This sequence comes from Galeopterus variegatus, assembly GCF_000696425.1. NCBI lineage: Eukaryota > Metazoa > Chordata > Mammalia > Dermoptera > Cynocephalidae > Galeopterus > Galeopterus variegatus. The sequence goes on from NW_007877600.1 coordinate 286, forward strand.
GAATTGGATGAGACACACCAGAGGTGAAGAGCAAAGAGCAGTTTTATTTTAGCAAAGAGAGAGTACACCCTGGAGAGGATGGAGCAGGCTCAAGTGAGAGTGGCTCAAGAGCACCAACAATTACATTCCTGGGGTTTTAAGTCCTCTTAGGTGGACTTGTGTCATTTAATCATTGGTTGAGCCCTGAGTGTAGTCTCTGCCTTATTGGCTATATTTATTGGCGCCCTTGCTGCTGGGAGGGCTCCCTGTCTGGAATTGTCTTTGTCTCCTGTTTCCGTGCATA
>NW_007877601.1:0-568 GCF_000696425.1 Galeopterus variegatus
ACACAGCAGGAGCTCAGTAAATGCTTGTTAAATTAACTTGGTGGTCCACGAAATGTAGCTATGGCCTCAATCCCACCTCTCTCCCTCTCCCTCCCAACCCCCTCGACTGTGCAGCTGGCCCTGGCAATGCAGTGTGGATTCTGCACCCAGGAAGGTGTCGCACTGTCTGTGCGTTCCCCTGGAGGAGGCTCCGGGTGTTGGGTTTGTCTAAGTAAGTGAATGTCAAAGCTGACCTGAGCCACAACGATTGCTTTCAAACCAGTTGCTAGATGTGGATTTGAGCATTTTATCTCGGGCAGGCAAGTGCTGTAGCCCGATGTGTTTTCATTGCCACACTGAGGATGCACCTCTGTGTGACACGGTCACGAGAACATTGCCATGTCAGTCACTGTTCTTAGAGGGACACCCTCTGCTCTCGCACAGGAGCCCTGCTTCCTGGGGCATCCTCTCTCCTTGGCCTCATGGGCCATTGCTGTTCGGCGGGTGCCCATTGTTCACTCCATGCTTGCCCCTTCCCTCACTTCCCTTTGAGGGTGGCTCGAAGGCCACCTCATCCACGCTGCCCTCC
>NW_007877602.1:0-568 GCF_000696425.1 Galeopterus variegatus
ATATGTCTCTATCTCTATCTACACATGTATATAGAGAGGCACAGAAGGTAATCTAGGATTTTCATTAACCTGCCAAGTGGCTGACTTGGTGTGGATGGGCTTATGGATTTTATTTTTTTTAATTTTTAAAAAATTTTAAATTTTTTCTAAAAAGATGACCAGTAAGGGGATCTTAACCCCTGACTTGGTGTCGTCAGCACCACACTCTCCCAAGTGAGGTAACCGGCCATCCCTATATAGGGATCTGAACCTGGGACCTTAGTGTTATCAGCACCGCACTCTCCCTAGTAAGCCATGGGCTGGCCCCTGGATTTTATTTTTTAATGTTCATTTTAGTTGCCTGAATTTTTTAGTTTTCTATAACAAGGATGTTTGACTGTATAAAATGGAAACAAACTCAATTTTGCTTTGAAAAAATGGAGGAAAAAGTAAGTAGGTGTCAATGGTAACCTTCTCCGGACATGCTTCTGAGCAGTAATAACAGGGGCAGAAGCTGGGTGGCTGGGGTGAGCCATAAATGGGGGATGATGAAGTAGACGCAGGGAGTGTGGAAAATTCATTTTGTGAT
>NW_007877603.1:0-568 GCF_000696425.1 Galeopterus variegatus
TGTCACCTCCTTATATGAGACACTTTTCAGTTTTTTGCATACCTTTTTATACACACACACACACATACACACACACACATTTTTTTTTTTTTTGGTGGGGGAGTGGGGGGTGGATTCCAAACATTGTGACTTTTACTTTGTTAGGTGCTAGACTTTTTTTTTTAATTCATCTAACCAGATGGAGTTTTTTTCTGGGATGTGATTAAGTGACTTTGAAACAGTCATCATTCTGAGATGTGTTTAGGTTTTTTTTTTTTAAGTGGGTTTGGAACAGCCTGTAGTCTAGAGATAATTTTTCCTACTCTGGAGTGACTTTCCTTTCTCCCCCTCCGAAGGACTTTACTTAATTTTCCATGCATTAGGGTCTTTTTGCTCTGGTTCAGGCTAAATAAACTATTCTCAGCATTGCATGAGCTTTTGAAATTATTCCTCCTACTTCTTTCCAGTGGCTCTTTTCCTGGCCTTGGTCATTTTCTCCCTCACATGCGTTAACCTACTCAGCTACATATGCTGCAGACATCCTGGGCCTTGCCCTGTGGAGCTCCCACTTCTAGAGTTTTTCATCCAG
>NW_007877604.1:0-568 GCF_000696425.1 Galeopterus variegatus
TTTTTTTTAGGGGGTGAGCGGTGCGTTGACAGTGCTTATGAAGGATGCAATCAAGCCCAATCTCATGCAGACATTAGAGGTGAGCAGAGTAACTCCTGCCTTCCTGCACTGGTTTTTGACAATCAGAGCAGAGTAGGTATAAAGCACACTTTCTTTGGGGAGTCAGAGATAATCCTCTACCTGCTTATCTCTTTCTTCCCATTCTTTCTCACAGTTGTGACTGGACACGACTGAAATAAAAGAGATGGCTTTGTATTTTCCCTCTGGGAAGTCTTTTTCTTTAGGATTCTAACTAAATTACATACCCTTGACTGTGTGATCCCACTTTGAAGCAGGATTGATAGCTTCACTCTCGATGTCTTGGTTTTCACAGGGCACCCCAGTGTTTGTTCATGCTGGACCATTTGCTAACATTGCACATGGGAATTCCTCTATCATTGCTGACCGGGTTGCACTCAAGCTTGTTGGCCCTGAAGGGTTTGTAGGTGAGTATTTTTACAAAATCAGTGAATAGACTGTATTTTTTTTTTTAACATCAAGGGAGTTGGAAAGGCATTCTTTTTTTTTT
>NW_007877605.1:0-568 GCF_000696425.1 Galeopterus variegatus
ACTCTCCAGCACATCTGCCTGTTTTATTTTCCTTCATGGTGCATATCACTATCTGAAATTAAATTCTTGATTCATTGCCTGTCTCTCCCCACTCCTCATTATAATGTACACTCCATGAAGGCAGGGCCTTATCCATTTCACTCAGGGCTGTATGCCGCCACCTAGCATGGTGCCCAGCACCTAGCAGGCACTCCATATGTGAGTGTTCAATGTACACATGTTCAAATGCTCTCTGCAGCAAATCCCCCAAGGCACTAGGCCCTGGGTTGTGATCTTGTGAGAGGGAAATCTGCCCAGGTGAGGCTGCCAGGAAGAAGAATGGTCATTAATGGTGGAAGGCTCCCTGGGGTGGGGTGGGCGTGGGGGTTCAGTGACTGGAGTTCCCAATTAAAGGAGGCAGGGATTGGGGTAGGCCCCACAGCCTCTGATACCTGGACAGGCTGGGCCCCTTCCTTTACCACTTCCCTGTCCCACCTCCTCCATCCCATTTGTTCAACACCTTCCCTGGCAAACATAAAACATCAAGGGTGGGGTGGGATTGTCAGTTTCATTTCCTTTATCAGATAAG
>NW_007877606.1:0-568 GCF_000696425.1 Galeopterus variegatus
GGAATAAAGGGTAATACAGCCACTCTGATAAGCAGTTTGACAGTTTTTTTAAAAAACTAAACATGCAACTACCATGTGACCCAACAATTTGTCAAATTTCTCTGCATCTAAAGATATCTTAAAAGTGATAGTAGGAGTTACGGGTACTATTTTACAATTAAGAAAATATTTTGGAGTACTTCTTATAGCATTTTAAAGTCCAGGAAATGGGCCACTTGAAAATTTAAATACAATACACATTTCATTCATACACAATAAGGCAACCATTTTTCCTTTATTCAATTCAATTCCATTCAGCAAATATTTAATGTTATTAAAAGAAAAATAATGCTTAGTTACTTAGGTTGCAAATACTTGTATGTGGAAATCTAATGCTTAATTACTTAGTTTGCAAATACTTGTATGTGGAAATGTCTAAGAAATTGAAAAAAGAAGATGTAGTTCCTGTCCTCAGAGAACATATAATATATCTGGAGAGGAGACTTATACCGTAAAAATAATTACAGAAGATTAACAGTAGATTCCAAATTGTGTGGTCTAAGAGTTGAAGATGATGGGAGGTAAGGTT
>NW_007877607.1:0-568 GCF_000696425.1 Galeopterus variegatus
TGCCTAGCCCTTAGTGTATTAATAACTAAGCTTGGAAACTTAATTCTTAGAGTTGTCTATAATGTAAATATAACTATGTCTCATAAACTGAGAATTACTTCTTTATGGTCCAAAGAGAATATAAAATAATTGAAGTGAACATAAATCTGAATTTGCTAATTGGGTGATGTGGGAAAGAAGACTAAGGAGGTAGATAGGAAAGGAAAGTAATCAAATGACTCTGTCCCAAATTTTCCTTGGCAGGTTCTCATCTGGATTTGGGGAGATATATGGATAGTTTTGCTAGAGGCTGAAGGAGGGGAGACTTCTGCCCAGAGTCTTGTTTAAGAGTAGCGAAAGGACCACCCCTTGGTATTTCCTGCGCAACTCTGGGACATGGCCTGCAATATAGTTTAGCAGGGGGTGGCCTTGAAGTTTAGCCTCTTTCAGTTTCCATTTGTTGTGAGGAAACCAAGAGTCACTGTTGTACCACTAAGGGGAGAACTTTGGTTGCATGTGACTTTCTGTTTGGATGATGCCTTGGGTTGAATGTCCCCCCAAAACTCAATCCCCACTGTGACTATGTTAG
>NW_007877608.1:0-568 GCF_000696425.1 Galeopterus variegatus
AAAAAAATAAAGCTGGAGGCATAACACTACCTGAGTTTAAACTATACTACAAAGTTATAATAACCAAAACAGTATGGTACTGGTGTAAAAACAGACACACTGATGAATGGAATAGAATAGAGAATCCAGAAATCAGCCCACACACCTACAGCCATCTGATCTTTGACAAAGGCACCAAGCCGATACACTGGGGAAGAGACTGCCTCTTCAGCAAATGGTGCTGGGAGAACTGGATATCAATATGCAGGAGAATGAAACTAGACCCATACCTTTCACCATACACTAAAGTCAACTCAAAATTGATTAAATAATTAAACATACACCCTGAAACAATAAAATTTCTTAAAGAAAACATAGTAGAGACACTTCAGGAAATAGGACTGGACACAGACTTCATGAATACGACTCCAAAACCACGGGCAACCAAAGGAAAACTAAACAAATGGGATTATACCAAACTAAAGAGCTTCTGCACAGCAAAAGAAACTATTAAGAGAGTTAAAAGACCACCAACAGAGTGGGAGAAAATATTTGCAAAATATATATCTGACAAAGGATTAATATCCAG
>NW_007877609.1:0-568 GCF_000696425.1 Galeopterus variegatus
AGCATTACCCATGTATGGGGCCAAAAAATATTTTTTCAGTGGCAAATATTAATAGTCAGCACCATGACCCTGAGCATCACTGTGAAATAGATGCAATTCTTCTTTACCATCCTCCCTTTTCCCAGATTCTAGACACCTTCCAATCTTTACATCTGTCTCCTCTGCAAAATGGGTATATTATTGTCTGGAGGTTCCTACGGTGGCTGCTCTTCAGGGCTTATTCCCATGCTCTGAGCCCAGGAAGGCAATCTGAGATCTTCACTGCTGATTTTCTTAAGCCCCTGTGCTGTGCCAGGACTGGTCTGGGCTCTGAGGACACAGCAGTGAACATAAAAGACATGGTTCCTAACCTCATGAGCCTTGCAAAGAAGTAGGGGAGAAAAACATTAAACATGTCAGCCTATGATTAAATGCATCATTAGATAAAGGGCATTGAAGAAGTAAAGATCCCAAACAGGGGAGAACAATTAATATGGAACTCAGAAAACAAAGCTTTTGGGAGGTAATAATATGAAGGTATTTTAAAATGTTCATGGGAAGATTCCTATTATCTTTTAATTCTATTTTT
>NW_007877610.1:0-568 GCF_000696425.1 Galeopterus variegatus
CCAGGATGTGTGAGTTTGGAAGTGGATCTTCTGAGACTTGCCAATAGCCATGTGAGTGATACTGGAATGCATTACAATTAACGAACCAATATTGGATCTCTCCCCCTTGAGCCCTGAGATGACTTCAGTCCTGGCCAACATGTTGATTGCACCTTGAGAGACCCAGCTGAGCCCAGATTCCTGATCTACAGAACCAATGAGATAGTAAATGCTTATTGTTTTAAGCTTCCAAGTTTTGGGGAAATTTATAATGCGGCAATAGATAAAAAAGAAATACAAGTATATGTTGTTATTCTGGTGAGATGGGTTCCTACCAAACATTTGGCTTGAAGGTTTCTACTAAAGGAAAGTAAATGTGACAGAATTTGAGAACTGGATGGAACTTAAAGAGTCATCCGCTCTAGTGGTTCTCTTCTTGGCTGCTCATTAGAATAATTCGTGGAATTAAAAACAAAACAAAACTAATATTCGGGCTCTACTCCAGACCAATTAAGTAAGAACTTCTTGGGGAGAGGCATGGCCATCAGTATTTTGAAATACTTCTTAGGTGATTGAGATCACCTAAGAA
>NW_007877611.1:0-568 GCF_000696425.1 Galeopterus variegatus
GAGCACAGGGGATGCTCAGACTCCTGTCCACTAGCCCAGATGTTTGCTAAATTGTGGTGGTAGTGGTTTCTTATAAGCCTTGAAAACGTTAATTGCATTTTCTGATGCTGCTTTTACATGAGCATTGCATTTGGTGGGACATGCTCGTCTAGTTGTACAGAGAGAGTGTGAGGAATTCATAAACAAAGGTGAACTTTAAAATGCTGTGATCCCTTTGGAGGGAGGGAGGTGCTGCGGGGGGCCCCACTCGTGCTCTGCAGAATCTACACAGGTTGGTGGTGGTGGGGAGTGCAGTGCCCAGTGAGCACAAGCACACTAGCTGGATGGGAGGGGGCATCCTGCCACCGTCAACAGCTGGCCACTCCCTGAGCATCTTGAGGAACTTTCCACTGTGTGCCCTGTCCAGCCTAGGCCTTCTCCACAGCCTCAGCTGCCCGCTCATTGTGTCCATGAACACTTCAAAAGCAGCAGGTCAAAAAAGGGAAAACACCTCCCCATCAGGCTGCATGCACATCTGAATTCTCACATCTCAATTGCTGGCTGCAGTCCAGGCTCAGGCCTCTAGTCT
>NW_007877612.1:0-568 GCF_000696425.1 Galeopterus variegatus
CTTAAAATCCAGACACTCAAGACACCGCTGGTACAGTCAATATTGGTAGGTTTTTATAAATAAACTTAAATATATACACACAAATAATCAAGAACCCTAAGTTATTTATATTTTTGAAATTCTACTTTTAGGTGTCAGGCTTAAGAAATAACCATATATTATTCTGACTGCTGTACAAAGAATAGAGAAAGCAAGGAAACAAGTTAAGGAGCTGGTCTTCCGATATTCTGGGCAGTAAATATTGGCCTCTTGCACTTGGTTGATGGCAGTAGAAAGGAAGACGTAAGAAAGTGGGATGATTTCTGGAGGTAGAGTTAAGATTAGCTGGTGGACTAAAAGTGTGTGAAAGTTAAGGGTTTGACTTCTAGATTTTGGCTTAAGAACGGGTGGATAATGGTGACATTTACTAACATGGGAAAGATTGTAGGAAGAAATAGTTTTGCAGAGAGAAGGTAGAAAGCAAGTAATTTATTGTGGCCATATTGAGTTTCTGATGCTTTTAAATAACCACAAGACTCTTTCTCTTTGACATCTAGTCTGGAGCTTGGTGGAGAGGACAGGGCTGGAG
>NW_007877613.1:0-568 GCF_000696425.1 Galeopterus variegatus
TTCCACCCCGGCCTCACAAGCCTAACGCTAGGGGAGCTCCACCACCCCCTCAAAAATCAGAGGAACCAACACTCATCATCTACAAAAATCAGCTCATAATATATTAAATACTTAAATATGACTCGAAAGTATAAAACTGCTAGAAAAAAACACAGGAGATGGGCCAGCCTGGTGGCGCACTTGGTTGAGTGCGGCGCTTGGGAGCGTGCCCGCCGAGGGTTCGGATCCCATATAGAGACCGGTCCGCTCACTGGCTGAGTGCAGTGCGGGCGCGACACCAAGGGTTGCGATCCCGTTGCCGGTCGCGGTATGGGTGCGACACTGAGGGTTGCAATCCCGTTACCGGTCACGAAGAAAGACAAAAAGGAAAAAAAAAAAAAAAAAACAGGAGAAAAGCTCCAGGACACTAGTCTAGGCAAAGAGTTTTTGAATGAAACATCAAAAGCCAAAAGCACAGGCAACAAAAGAAAATATAGACAAATGGGATATCAAACTAAAAAGCTTCTGCACAGCAAAGGAAAGAACATAGCAGAGAACATAACAGGAGAATATACTTGCAAATTATACA
>NW_007877614.1:0-568 GCF_000696425.1 Galeopterus variegatus
GTGTAGTTTATTGTCATAGGCAATAGGTTTTTAAATAAATAATTCAATTTATTTGCCAAAAAGGAAGCTCATTCACATAATGAAGATGGTGTGGGGAAATGGATAATTCTTTTACTTGTTTGGGAAAAAAAATTTTTCACTATGGAATGAATATTTGGACATGTTAGTTAAACTCACAGGCAAATGCCTCATTCTGTTTTTCAAATGAATCCACATACTTTAATTATACTCATTGGTGGAAGAAGCACTTTCAACTTCTCTTTATTTCTTTGAGAATGCTGTATTTCTCTATTATTGCTAAGCAGACAAAGCCATAGCACCAGACAATGGATATTTCTCCTTTTCACAATTCCCATTCTAAATGATGCCCACCAGAACTGTGGGGGCTGCTGTGAAATTTTAAAACAGATTTTAAGTTTTTGTTTGTTTGTTTTTTTAAAGGCTTTCTGCTAATGGTAACATTTTTCTTTCTAACTAGAAGTCTGATAAGAGACAGTCAAACTGCAGCATAAAGAATGAAAAAATGTCCTAGCTTTCCATTCCTGGGCTCATGGGAACTTTGCCAGAC
>NW_007877615.1:0-568 GCF_000696425.1 Galeopterus variegatus
CATAATTTCTCTCAGTGTCTTCTCTATATTACATTTCTTTAATGGCGACCAAACCCTTTTTAAAAATTTTTTATTTTTACTTTTATTTATTTTTTTTTCCTTTTTGTCTTTTTTTTACTGACTGATAACGGTATCGCAACCCTCGGTGTCGCGCCCGTACCGGGGATCGGCAATGGGATCGCAACCCTTGGCGCTGTGCCCGCACCGCGCTCAGCCAGTGAGCAGGAACCGGTCTTCACATGGGATCCGAATCCTCGGTGGGAGCGCCGCCGCACTCCCAAGCGGTGCACTCTCCAGTGCGCCACCGGGCCGGCCCCAAACCCTTTTTTTTAAAAGTTGAATTCCAATCATTTCACTTTTTGTTTATTTTATTTTATTTTATTGTTTTTATATTTTTCTTGTTTTTCTTTTGTATTTTTTGGCTTTTTTCTTTCCTTTTCTTTCTTTATCAAGATAGGAAGAGTATTTAAAAAAGAATCTGGGGCCGGCCCGGTGGCGCACTGGATAAGTGTGCCGCTTGCGAAGCGCGGTGGCGCTCCCGCCCGAGGGTTCGGATCCCACATACAGA
>NW_007877616.1:0-568 GCF_000696425.1 Galeopterus variegatus
TGAGCGGCCGGTCTGTACGCGGGATCCGAACCCTCGGCGGGAGCGCCACCGCGCTTCCCAATCGGCACACTATAGCAGTGCACCACCGGGCCGGCCCTCTCCTACTCTTTTAATGGTTCTTTTATTCCATGCTATGAATAAATTACAAATTTTTTAAAATAAGGCATAAAGCTTTCTTTTTTTTTGTATTTTCTACATATCACATGTATATTTTATTTATTATTTATTCAAGATATCTTAACACTTAACTTGTACATATTTGTGGGGTACACAATACATGCATATACTGCACAATGATTTACTTAGGGTAGGTAGCACAGTTTTGTACCCATTAGTCCACCACTTCTCCTCTTCCTGCCCCCTCCCCACCCCACCCCTACAGTTGGCCTCTGGTAACCATTATTCTACTCTCTACTTCTATGAGAACCACTTTTTAAAAAATATATATATTCCACTTATGAGTGAGATCGTGCAGTATTTGTCTCTTTGTGCCTAACTTACTTCACTTAACCTAAGATGCTGCAAATGATAGGATATCTTTTTTTTTTTTTTTTTTCTAAAAGATGAC
>NW_007877617.1:0-568 GCF_000696425.1 Galeopterus variegatus
AGGAAAAGCATCAAGAATTGAGATGGGCCTACGTTTACATGAACACCCCTGTTATGATCCACTGAAGTTACAAGAAGTGGCAAAAAATTACTGATTAAATCTCCATGGGCAGAGGTTCCAGTGCAGCTTCCTAGGGCATGAATAAAGCTGGGTGATGGGCGAGACTCTTCCCTGTCCCCCAAGACAGAAAGACACCCAAAGGAGGGGTTTCTCCAGGGACTGCTCCCCCAGGGAGGTGGAGACAGATAAATGAGAGTGAGATGGAGACAGAGTACAGGCAGCCACAAGAGTAGCTGTCATGTCTCTGTGCCATGGGTAGTCAGTCATTACAGGTATAATTAAGGAATGGAAGATGCACTGTTGAGGGGAGCTTGGAGTGATTATTTAAATGAAGGCTGATGCGATAGGTTAAAGAAGAGGATATTCTAAAATAAATCAGCCACCTCTACCTCTGTGACTGCTCAGTTGGCCTCTAGTGTCTTGTGTGTGCGTTTGCCTCGGGTCTTGGGCCTCTCCGGGAAGCCTCCTCTCTGGTCAGCTTGGACTCTACTGGGCTGCTGGATCACGG
>NW_007877618.1:0-568 GCF_000696425.1 Galeopterus variegatus
CCTCATTCAGAATTGACTATTCTACACCCCCCCTGAACCACAAGATCCTTTAACTCCTAAGTGGGAGGGCCCTTACCCAGTCGTTCTCTGCACCCCCACAGCTGCCAAACTTTCTTTACCAAACAACCAAGTAACTCCATGGATCCACATTTCCAGGTTAAAACCCTGCCCTCAAGGCTCACCGACGAATCTCATGGAACCTACAAGTGGGCCTGAAGTCCAGACCAAGCCCTCTCAAGAAAGCTATTCCTGCACCCCTCATCCTACCAACACCCTCAAACTCCGTCTATCCCGACCTCCAGTCCTCCCACCCATACACAGAAATGAATTACCTTCTTAGCGTCTTCCTACTTTCCTATTGCCCCTAAAGGGCACTCCCAACCCCTCCTACATTTGGAAATTCAAAGTGCGAGAAACTTATACAGACAGTTAATGTCAATGAATTAGGCCTAGTTGAAACTAACATCATCAGACTCACTGATCTGGCCTCTAGCCTCCGGGCCACGTCTCTCCTAACCTGGGTATGGCCTGTCGTAGGACCTCTAACTATTATTTTAATAGCCTGCCT
>NW_007877619.1:0-568 GCF_000696425.1 Galeopterus variegatus
TCTCAGGCACAAGACCGACTTCCTTAACTTTTAAAGAGTTCCTGAAAATTCATTTTTTAAATGCAGTAAAAAAGAGGGCAATATGAATTGAGAAATTACATAGAAATTATTCTTAAATATATATTTTATTAAATGTGCAATTGAACCCCTGGTAAGAGTAGTGCAAATTAAAACTGCTTGGAGACACCAGACTTTATGCAATTTTGATAAACCATAAAAAGGTTTGATAAAAATATTGAGTAGATGGAAAAAAAGATATCTTCATACGCTGAAGGTTTGATAAATAAAACCTTTATCGAGGACAATTTTATAAAATCTACAAAAATTAATATATATATAAACATTTGATCCAGTAAAACTATAGTTCAGTAATTTATCTAATGGTAATGCTCAACCATATGTGAGTAACATATGCACAAAGGTTTTTTGTTTGTTTTTAAGCATTATTTGTAACAGCAACATTTAAAAGAAGTAGGAGGGAGAGGAAGGGACAGGGAGAGAACCAGATGTTTAATAAAAAGAATGAGACTGGTTTGGAAGAGTGTTGTATTTTTATTTTTTTAATTTA
>NW_007877620.1:0-568 GCF_000696425.1 Galeopterus variegatus
TTTCTTGGGTTGTTAAGCTTTAGATGCACTGGGATTTAGCAGGGCTCTATGGCTCTCATAATGTTTTTCTTTAGTTTTTACCAATTCACGGACTAAATCTCCTTCACTGGGTGTGTTTGCATCTTTTCATTCACAAAAGAGACTTGAGAATGCAGTTATGGAGACCAAAAATGAAGTTGTGAGGAATCCTCAGAGGAATGGGGACTGGCAATGATAATGAGACAGAGGGAGCCAGACAGGATCTCTGGCCCTTCTCTGATTTTCAATTTGGGAGCATTAAACTGAACTAATGCCTATGATTTCTTGGATATGATTGATGTGCTCAGTGACAAATAATTGCTGAGCCCTACTTAAGAAAAAAAAGTAATGATTAAGTGATATAAGGATGATAAGAATTTGTGTGTGATTTCCTAAAACCTTCTATGTTGAGAAAATACGACCTCAGATGCTAGATTTACCCAGGGAAATAAAAAATCTCTCACCAGAAAGCACTTCCTCATTTACAATTTTTTTTTATATTGAAATAATCTCAGTGCACAACTTTCATGTACACTTAGTGTTAACATTA
>NW_007877621.1:0-568 GCF_000696425.1 Galeopterus variegatus
CTTGGGGAGCATCATCAAAAAAAACCTTCCAGGCTTCATCTCCTTTGACCTCTGGAATTTTCACTCCACCATTAGATTTCACTTCAGTCAAGTAGTGGAACAGATTCTAAAAGCAAGCAGTTTTTAATCGTTCAGTGATTCCTCAGAAATACTTAACAATAACTTTCACTATAATGCACTAGCATTATCATCATTCTAATATTTTATCAACATCTACAGGCAAAAGGAATATCTTGGATTTTTATTTTAACTAACTTCATCTTTTATGTAAAATCTGCTTTGACTTTGGCCTGGGTCTATACAGAATCAATGATTCAAATGCTTTGTAGATACCAAACCATTTTCAGAAGGAAGTAAAAGTTTTTGCATGTAAACATTTTTACATGATAGAACAAATTTTGCATCCTTGGACTTTGAGTGAATTATAGCACCCTGGATAAATAATGTGATTTTTGGCTATGTTAATACAGAATTTAGTTATGTAAATGATACTAAAGGACTGTGGTAGTGAAACGGTAGGAGTCAGGGCAATAAATTGAGGTTGAAAATGAATGTTTGAGAATTTTGT
>NW_007877622.1:0-568 GCF_000696425.1 Galeopterus variegatus
GGGCCCACAGGAGAAGTCTGGCCTGCTGCCTCTTCTTGTCATACAGGTTGATTGGAACGCGACTGCGCCCGTGAGTTTACGTATTGGTTATAACAGCTACTGTGCTCCGGTGGCACAGCGAAACGGTATGGCTTACAAACTTAAAGTATTTACAGAAAAATTTTGCTTACCCCTGATTTAAAGGAATGTTTAGTGATCTAAACATGGCTCTTTTTTCAGAAAACAATTTTTGTATTTCAGTATGTGATGGTTCAAGGCATGCTCTGTCCGTCCTCCATGGAACGACCTGAAGCTATAAATACCATTGAAAATGCTATATTTGAGGACTTGGAAAAACAGTGCTCAGGCAGAGGTCTCGCTCCATGAGTTCATCAGAACAGAACATTCAAGACAGTCCGGCCACTGCTGCAGCCCTTTGCCAAGCGATTAGCCTCAAGTTGTGCTAACAGCCCTGTCACAGAAGAGCCCACCTCTTAGGAGTGTGACTTTTCAAAGCTGTGGACTTGAAAATTTTGTTCTTTGCTCAATTTTATTTTGGACTGACTACTTTTTCTAAGTCAAATCTAAA
>NW_007877623.1:0-568 GCF_000696425.1 Galeopterus variegatus
CATATATGCAAAATGAAAATGATTGTTTAAAAGTCATGTCAAACATTAACAGTTTTGAATAAATATGTTCAAAGTTTATTTTTTCTTATCAAGGGAAATGCCTAAATGGGGAAGGGGAAAAAACTAATGGACTAGTGGATAGAATTGGAACCAATTCTAAAATAGCTGAGTGGAATAGGGTAGAAACTGGAGAGCCCAAGACTGAGAATAAAGACTAAGCTAAAAATATAGAACAAGGTATCCAAGGGCCATGGCAATTTCTAGTGAGACTCCAAAAATTTATAATCAATGTATCTCTAGAAATTAGCACAAAGTTATCATAGTCTGAGATTTCAGGGATGGCAATGCTCAAAGACTACCTGAGAAAGCACCCAGGTTCTTGAAATTAGTAGCCTAACATCATGGCATGTCAGTCCTGGGGGGCATGAACATAACAGCAAAGTGAGGAGTGAGTCTCAGTCTACAAAAGAATTCAAGTAACATGACAGCTGCAGATTAGAAATTTAGACACAGAAACCAAGAGGTAAAAGAATCACGTAAACTGGGCTTCCCAGAAATTTGGAATAAA
>NW_007877624.1:0-568 GCF_000696425.1 Galeopterus variegatus
ACAATAAATGCTTCTGTGTTTAAGTTCTGCAGGCCTACTGGCTGGCTGTCTAGCTCTCAATCTGTCAAGTCCTGGAGGACATTTAGACACCTATTGCCATAATTCAGTTTTATTAGCTCAAAGTCAGGGATCCTGACCGTGGCAACCCTACTTTATTCAAATAACCAGCTCCATTACAGGCTACATTGACCAGCCCAAACACCCATGTGCTGCTACGACAGGGGCTAAACTGCCAAAGAGAGTATGACTTTTACTTTTTTGGCCCTGAGATGTTGTATATCATCGAACCAACAACCACAGGAGGTCAGCACACCCAGAGGTCTAGGTTTCCACCTAACATAGTTAGATGCTCCATTTTATCAATTTACTTACAAATGATCAGGCTATCATGGACTGAAGCTAACTAACCAAAGGCACAGGAAATAGGCGTATCAATTAGGTACAAATATATTGACTTTCTTAAGAGAAAACAGATCTTACTTCCGCTATGTACTAGCTGTGATTTTTAGCAAGTCACTTAATCTCTCTAAGCTTTAGTTTCTTTATAAATAGAGCTATTATGAAGACA
>NW_007877625.1:0-568 GCF_000696425.1 Galeopterus variegatus
AATTTGGTTGAATTGATGAGATAAAATACAGTGGTAATACATTTGATTTGAAAGTTTAATCCTATTAGTAATCCAAGAAATGCAGTTTAAAACAACAGTGATATATAATTTTTTACCTATCAAGATATCTTTTTTTTTTTAAGTAAATGCTTGAGAAGATATAATAATGGGAAGGGAAGTTTATAAACTTTATCCTTTATAGAAAGCAGTTTGGTTAGATACAATGAAGGCTTTATATACATTTATAATTTGTGGCCTAGTAATTCTATTCTAAAAATCACTGCCAGAGAAATAGTCAAAGATGAGGCAAAACTTGCATAGAAATGTTTATTATAGCATTATTTATAATAGTAAAAAATCCTAAACAACCTGAATGTCCAACACTAGGAAAAAGTTAAATAAATCATTGTACAGCTATATGATAAAACACCCTAAAGTCATTAAAATGGAGGTAATGAGTATGTGTTTATGAGTATATATTGATAAATAAGTGTAAAATGATTTTGCTATATTAAGAGATAAAGCAGGATGCAAAATAATACATGCAGATCTCAACTTAGAAACAAGT
>NW_007877626.1:0-568 GCF_000696425.1 Galeopterus variegatus
TAAATAATTTAAATTGAATTATTAAAAACAAATATACCCAAATGATTGGCATTGAGTTGAATTTAAAAAACAAAAACAAAAAACTCCTGAACCTTAAATACGGCTACATTATTAAAAAATCTAAGTAGGCCAAATATATATAATTTTCAGTAGTTTGATATGTTTAATTTTCACTTTTCAGTTCTCTTGTTACTTAATTATCTAGTATTCTTTTGATATGTATTTAGTGTAAGGTAAATTAAATAAATTATTGGTAAATATGATGCAGAACCTAGTTTCCTTCCAAATTAATTCCAAACTTGTTTCTCCCAGAATCAATAATGTGTTTTTTAGAAATGGAAACTCTTTCAAAATAGCACTAACCCACCTCTTTATTTATTTTCAACTTGAGCTCAATGGAAAGTCTCTACATGAAGTAATTAATCTCTGTGAATCTAAGTTTTTCATCTATAATAGAGGGGTAATATCAATATCCCTCTTATCTACATTTTGGTGTGAGGTCCCATCACATAATATACATGAAATGCATCAAAAACTTAAATGTTACAGAAATGTTTGTGTTTGTTAT
>NW_007877627.1:0-568 GCF_000696425.1 Galeopterus variegatus
AACTCCATTCATTTAATCAGGTTCTTTTACATTATCAATTTGCTTATGCTCTAAAAGAAAAACTTGAAAAATATTAAGTAAAAATTGATTTTCTCCCTGATTAATTTGGGTTATGTTCTGTTTTAGTTGTTTTTTTTTTTTTTAAATAAAATGCTTTAAAATTATTTCACATTTAATTAATGTTTTTTTTTTTTTTCTAAAATGAAACAGCTATTCTATTGGGCTTAGGGCAGGTTTTTAAGATTTTAACAAAGGAATTTGGCCTTAGAAGTAACATTTTGAATGAATGATTTTCCCCTAATTTCTCTAATAGGTAAATTTACATATTTAAAGTTTTTCTGAAGGCATAACTGACTTTAGCATTTTATTTTTACATTCTCTTTTTATAACAATACAATTTCCTTAAACAGCTGGGGATTTTTTGGTATGTTTTGTTTGACACAGATATTTTATCTCTTTCTTTATCTTCATTTGTAAAGTGATCATCGGTATTGCCACTAGTATTTTTAATTCATTTCATGTGAAAGCTCACATGGATTTCCATAGAATACATGATTATTACATTCTG
>NW_007877628.1:0-568 GCF_000696425.1 Galeopterus variegatus
TTGTCCAACAGAAAATAAGATAAGCATAAAGGTACCTTAGCATGCATTTCTCTGAGTTCCCTTTTTTCCCATGGTTGTTTAATATTTTGAATCTTGGTTATGGGGCAGGATGACATTATTTACATAAATGTAGAGCTGTCTTCCAGATAGCCTGGAGCTGAATATTTGCATCAGGAATGTACTGTCCAGGCCCTGAGAAACCAAAAGACATCAATAAAGCTACTCTGATTCCACCCTGAAGCAAATAAAAATCCTTCAGGACCCTAAGATAACATCCAAGGACAAGAACAGAAACCAGATAGAGCCTTGATGAGAATTTGCACCAGGCCCCTTATATGTAGCCTGCCGTTCACATCTCCTTCTGATTTTCAGTCCCCATTTCTTACCTCATAAAAACCCTTGGTTAACTTGAGAATAGGAGATGGGTCAACCTACTAAATCCTCAGGTTACCAGTGTTCCTGAATAAAGCTGCCTTCCTTTTTCACCAACATTTGACTTTTGAGTCATTTTTTTTCCATTTGGCGGTGGGCAGCTGGACTTAGGTTTAGTAACTGACTCTGGGCTCCA
>NW_007877629.1:0-568 GCF_000696425.1 Galeopterus variegatus
GTATGTTTCTTGTATCTTATGGCTCTGCCAGTTATAAAGAAAACTGGAAAGTCTTACAATAAATTTCAATACATGTCTCTCTATATAGATTTCATTTTATTGTAATCTTTAAAGGACAAATTGATGAATATTAATCTTAACTTATTTGAATAGGCCATAAGAAAATAAAGAGCTGACATATGACTTCACTTTGGTTTTATTCTATTCTTTTCCTCCTTGGCAGCAAAGAACGCTTGTATTTTTATGGTACTGTACAGAGTCTATACCAGAGGTCAACATAATTTTTTAGTAAAGGACCAGATAGTAAATATTTTAGGCTTTGCCTGCCATGTAATCTTTGTCTGAACTACTCAAATCTGCTGTTGTAGTGTAAAGGAAGCCATAGACAATACATAAACAAGTGTATGTGGCTGTGTTTCAATAAAAAAACTTTATTTATAAAAACATATCCATTATATAGAAGACCATAGAAAATAGAAGTGATTGCCACAGCAGGAGGGAAACTAAAGTATTCCTAGGTGCCAGTCAGAGTGCCAAGTCCTTTTGTTTTATATATTTCTTACTTAAT
>NW_007877630.1:0-568 GCF_000696425.1 Galeopterus variegatus
TGATGCTTCTCTCTTGCAGTTTTTAAGATTCTCTCTTTGTCTTTGAGTTTTGTCAATTTGATTATAACATGTCTTGGAGAAGACCTTTTTGGGTTGGACACAGTTGGAGATCTTTGAGCTTCCTGAATCTGAAGATCTGTGACTTTTCCTATACCTGGGAAGTTTTCTGCAACTATTTTGTTGAATATGTTTTCAATGCAATCTCCTTTTTCCTCCCCTTCTGGAATGCCCATGACTCAGATATTTGAGCACTTGAGGTTGTCTGATATCTCTCTTAGATTTTCTTCTATGTTTTTAATTCCTTTTTTTTCTTTTTTTTATTCTCTGCCCTGTGTTATTTCTTTTTTTTTTTTTTTCTTTTTTCCTTTTTTGTCTTTTTTCGTGTCCGGCAATGGATCGCAACCCTCAGTGTCGCGCCCGTACCGGACCAGGACCGGCAACGGGATCACAACCCTCAGTGTTGCGCCCGCACCCTGCTCAGCCAGTGAGCGGGAACTGGTCTGTATATGGGATCCGAACCCTCGGCGGGAGTGCCACCGCACTCCCAAGTGGTGCACTGTAGCAGTGC
>NW_007877631.1:0-568 GCF_000696425.1 Galeopterus variegatus
GGTATTTGCTTTGGTGCAAAAAAGGAAGATTATATTCAGTCTCCTGGTGTTGTTTCTCAAAGTTTTTAAAACTATATGTCAGTTTGGACACCTTAGCCAGAATTTATAAGTATCTAGACAAAGATAAAATACTTAAGAAATAAAACTAACAAGCCCGTTTTAAGCATAATTCTTACCATTTCCCATGTCAATACTGGTTTTGGAATTAGAGCAGCACTATCAAAAAGTGTGGCTTCCCTCCCCTCCCCTCCCATAAGCTGGCCCAGTGACTGACTCTCAGACGCCAGTCATTACAGTCACTAATGTGGTTTCTTACTTCGGCTGCCCATTAGAATCATCCAGAGAACTCTAAAAAATACTCATGCCCAGGTCCCACCCCAGACCAACTAAATTAAAATCTCTGGGGGGTGCTAAAAAGTCACTGGGTGTTTGTTTGTTTTAAATCTCCCCAGTGGATTTAACAGGCAGCCAGAATTGAGAACCAGTGCACAGGCAAGTGACACATCTATGTGCTCTGTCTCCCATCAGCACATTGATTGAAAGTTTGGTCAATTTCTAGGCTCTGTTG
>NW_007877632.1:0-568 GCF_000696425.1 Galeopterus variegatus
TTATGAATACTCTACACCCAGGGAAGGGAGTGTGGATGGAACAGAAAAGGATCCCAAGGGCTCAACTAGATGCTCTTAATGTTAGGATCCAGGAGGCCCAGTGGGCATGGGCAGAGGGATGAGGGCAGTGGGAGCAGGGGGACGGCTGCATGGGCTGCTCAGGGTGGGTCAGTGGGCTTGGGCACAGGGAGGACATGGTTGGCGCTGCTCAGTGATTCCAGGAATAACACATCTGGTGCGTCCTGGAAAGAGAGGGGATGATGGGGGGAGGGGAGTACATGGTGTGAGCAAACGGAAATTCAAATGGCAGAGAAAAGCCAGGACATTCCTGAGGAAGAACATGTTGGGAGGGCTTGTGCTACCCAAGAGCAGACTCCTACACAGCCACATTCATGAAGATGGAGAAGAGGAAGTCGGCAGCAGCCTCACCATTTAGGAGATGGCGGAAGGGGTTCCTCACGACCCGCAGGAGTCAGCCAGGGTCTTCCCCACCAATGGGGCCAAACATAACAACAACAACAAAAAAGCACAAAACTTATACTATGGAAACTGTAAAGCAGTGTTGGAA
>NW_007877633.1:0-568 GCF_000696425.1 Galeopterus variegatus
GTGGTAGTAACACTAGGGCTGTTACCATCCTAGGCTAGAAAGGTTAAAGGACTCCTTGAGAGGAGGTGTGACCTCACTGCAAGAGATGCAGCCAGCCCAAAGCAATCCTTTAGGAGGGAGCTGGGAAAAGGAATGCTCCACTTCACTCTTCTTCCTCCACTGATCTCATGCCAGGACTCTTGTTTGGCCAAACCAAACCAGAAGGTGCAGGCAAGACAGCCCATTGATGAAGTACATATGGGTCACACAGGCACATAGAAGGATGACGGATCAGGGTAGATAGTGGACTTAGAAAATCGATCCAGGGTTGGTGAGTTGGCTCAGTGGGTTAGAGTGTAGTGTTATAACACCAATGTCAAGGGTTTGGATCCCTGCACTGGCCAGCTGCCAAAAACACAAAAACAAATCAAAATCAATCCAGAAGGTGTACATCAAATCCAGGAAGTTCAACATTTCTTTTGGGAGTTCCTGAAAGAGAAAATTGAAAATTATGGTTAGAAAAATATCAAAGAAGGGCCGGCCCGTGGCTCACTCGGTAGAGTGCGGTGCTGATAACACCAAGGCCACG
>NW_007877634.1:0-568 GCF_000696425.1 Galeopterus variegatus
ATATGGAAAGAACTATCCAGACATTTATATGGAATAACAAAAGACCACACATAGCCAAAGCGACGCTGAGAAAAAAAAATAAAGCTGGAGGCATAACACTACATGACTTTAAACTATACTACAAAGCTATAATAACCAAAACAGTATGGTACTGGCATAAAAACTGACACACTGATCAATGGAATAGAATAGAGAATCCGGAAATCAACCCACACACCTACAGCCATCTGATCTTTGACAAAGGCACCAAGCCTATACACTGGGGAAGAGACTGCCTCTTCAGCAAATGGTACTGGGAGAAATGGATATCAATATGCAGGAGAATGAAACTAGACCCATACCTTTCACTATACACTAAAGTCATCTCAAAATGAATTAAAGAATTAAATATACACCCTGAAACAATAAAACTTCTTAAAGAAAATATAGGAGAAACACTTCAGGAAATAGGACTGGACACAGCCTTCATGAATACGACCCCAAAAGCACCAGCAACCAAAGGAAAAATAAAAAATGGGATTATATCAAACTAAAGAGCTTCTGCACAGCAAAAGAAACAATTAACAGA
>NW_007877635.1:0-568 GCF_000696425.1 Galeopterus variegatus
TCGGATCCCTATATAGGGATGGCCGGTTAGCTCACTTGGGAGAGTGTGGTGCTGACGACACTAAGTCAAGGGTTCAGATCCCCTTACCGGTCATCTTTATATAGAAAAAAAAAAAAGAAAGAAATTTTAGCATGGATTGTCAAACAAGTGGTCAATACTTGATAGGAAAGTACTCGAACATACCACCCTTAGAAAGCCATGCTCCATATCCCTTTCAGAAATGACTCCAGGCTGCTGCCTGTTTTTTCAGTTGTACTGGAACATGCTCGTTCATTCGTGAGTTGTCTGTGGCTGCTTCTGCACTACACAAAGGCAGAGTTGAGTAGCTGGAGGGCACACAAAGCCACAAATATATATTATTTGGCCCATTACAGAAAAAGGCTCGTGGTGCCTTCTCTAGATGACAGGAAAATGCTACAAGAGGGTTTCCATTGTTAGCAAGAATGACCTCAAAACCAGGGTTTCCTCACTGGCTCCTGACCTAGCCTCAGTGCTCAGGCCTTGACCTGTGATTCCATCCAGTTTGGTTCAATTAGCTGGGCCGAGCACTGTGCTGGGCCTGGAATAG
>NW_007877636.1:0-568 GCF_000696425.1 Galeopterus variegatus
GTTTTATGTGTTCAATACCTTTTATTATTTGCTTTATTAATCCAGCAGTTCTTAAACTTTTCAGTCTAAAAATTCCTGACGTATTTTCTGTATTAAAAATTAAAACGTAGAAGGATTCCTGATCAAGATGGTGGAAGGACGGTTGCAGAGTTACTCTCTCCCACAATCAACCAATTTACAACTACTAAAAAGCAATGACTGGGGATGTCTGGACTGCCATCCATAGTGTGTATGTGATGTAAGGTCTCCTTAGAAAGGACACAGGAGAGGCTGCTATGGCTTCGGGACCTGCAGTGCGTGATGAAAAGCCCCAAGAGGTGTGCTCCGCCACTGCCGAGGCCCTGAGGGACCAGCTCTGATCCAGCCAACCCCACAGGAACCCAGGCAGGGGAGACCCTGCCACACCGCAGTGAGGCCTCAAGGAAGCAACAGGCAACTAAGGGTCAGCAATATCCCCTGCCACTGCTGCAGACACCAATGCGGAACGAGTGGACTGGGACAGCCTCTGCCACAGCAAATGCTGCTATAAGGATGGCTTGCTGCCAAAACAGCAGCCACTGCTGCCTCA
>NW_007877637.1:0-568 GCF_000696425.1 Galeopterus variegatus
TGACTTCTCCAGTTGCCTTCTGCCCACACAGAGATTTTCCTACATATCAAATCATGCCAGAGAGCCTGTGTGGTCAGTGGAAAATGGCAGCTGGAGCCTTGTTCTCTTTGTACTGTCCTCACAAAAAAGACTGGACAGAGCGGGAGGAGAGGCCTTTCCCCTAATACCTGGGACATGGAGCCACGATGATAATCAGCATGAGTTCCCAGGACAGCCTCAAACAAAGTAGGCAGAGTCCATGTAAGTTTAGAGATGGACAAGTGTATTTGAACACAGAATTCTCCAACACTCTCTCATATGGCGATAGGATAAGCTTACAACCATCAGATGCAAGATTTTTATTTTTTATTCATCTAAAAGTATTTATTGAGGGTCTACTATGTGACAGGATCTTCATTCTGGATGCAGGTAATTAGAACTGAGCACTCCAACATGCACACAGCAACCGAGTCCACAGAAGTTACCATCTGGTAGAGTGCAAGAGCGTTTTAAGGTCTGTGCTTCTCTTGTAGTTATCTTATTTCCCAAAGTCAGGGAGGTTTAAAACGGACGTACATTTTGCTAAAGA
>NW_007877638.1:0-568 GCF_000696425.1 Galeopterus variegatus
AGAGAGAATTATATTAAGTGAAACGAGTCAGGCACAGACAGAGAAATATCACATGTTCTCAGTTATTTGTGGGAGCTAAAAATAAATAAATAAATACACCAAAAAAAACGGGTGGTGGGGGGAAGGGAAGAAGACAAAACAATTACAATTCCTTTAAGTTGATACAACCAGAGAAGAGAAAGGACATTGTTGGGAGGGAGGGGGAGAGGGATGAGAGAGGGAGGTTTTGGCAATTGGCCACAATAATCAACCACATTGTATTTTGACTAAATAAAAATAATAAAAAAATAAATAAGTTAATTTCCTTTAAAATAAAATAATAAAATAAAATAAATAAAAAAATAAATAAGTTAATTTCCTTCAAACATATCCTCACAAAGACATCCAGGATAAGGTTTTACCAAAATTGGGGCACCCCGTGGCCTGGCCAAGTTGACAAAATTAAAAAATAAACACATCAATCATTCTAATTTTGCAAATGCAGTGAAAGAGAGCAAGAGGTGGGACGAAGGGAAGAGTGACAAGTAGTTTGTGGTCAGGCCAGTCCAAGAATCTCGATATCTGTCTC
>NW_007877639.1:0-568 GCF_000696425.1 Galeopterus variegatus
AGCTGCCACAGCTCCTGCTTCCTGCCTGTTGGGGCTGCTGCGGGTGTCGCTGCTTCTGAGCAGCTGATGGAGGTCAGCAGCCACCAGGCCTCCGAGTGGAGGGACCGTCACTCACGTGGGACACCGGGACACGTGCCACAGCTCTGACACCATGGCCTGGAGGCTTCTCTTTTCTTGACGACCTTGGCATGACAGCCAGGTGAGTGGCCACACCTGCTACCCTACCCCATCAGCAGGACCCACAGGGACACAGTGGTCATTGTCCATGTCCAGGGTGTCCCAGATGTCATTCAGTTAATGGAGTGAGAAGTACACAGGTAGGTGAACACGTCCTCTGTCACAGAGTCCCTGTGGAGTGATGTGAGGCTGTGGCAGGAGTGGCGGGAGCCACCTCCCTGCACCCCACCCTCACTGACACTCCAGGTGAGATGCTGAGAGGCTCTGGAACGATGTGAATGGGGCCACCTTAGACCCCAGCCCTGGTGGAGCTGATAGATGACACAGCCCCTTGAGGGACCCCAGCTGAGCCCCACCCAAATTGCTGACCACAGGATGACAAGCAAATGAG
>NW_007877640.1:0-568 GCF_000696425.1 Galeopterus variegatus
TTCCTTTACTTTTAGGTTAAACACCAGAATTCTTTAACATTGCCTACAAGGACTTCCGTGGTCTCATCCAATTTTGAATGATAATGGATAAGTCTTTTTATCTCTAAATAGTCCAAAGTCATCATGAGTCAATGAAATTCAGGTCACCACATTTTCCTTTTTAATGATTATGGCTTAAAAGGAGATATCTGTTTTCACTAACAGGTCCTAGTACATTATGTCACAACCTAGACGGGAACACACAGGTGGCCTATAGCTGACTCGGTCTGGTGAGGACCACATCAGGAGACCACAGCTGGAGATGTCTTCCTCTAATATTCCACTGGGACAGCAGGCAGACAGTGGGGAAAGGGAAAGAAAGTCCCAGTGAACAGGAAAATTGTGGACACCAATTTTTGTCTGATGAGCATAGGAGTTGAGGGTAAAGGTAAAAGCTGAAGACTCAGTCTAAGTGAGCTCAAAAATGAAAGGGAAGAGAAGGTCAGGACATAAGAGATACAGCTGACACCTTTATGCTCCACCAGAAGACCGCTGGTGTCAGCTACAGACTCAGAAATGAGTCACGGTC
>NW_007877641.1:0-568 GCF_000696425.1 Galeopterus variegatus
CATTTTTCATGGCCCTTTACCAGTTCCTTCCTTACCCCCCTCTCTTTCCTACCTCTGGTAGCCTCAGTTCTGTTCTGTCCTTTTGAAAGTTCAATGTATTATTGTGATTGTTGTATCTTTCTTTTTTTTATTTGTTTGTTTATTTTTTTAGCTCCCCCTTATGAGTGAGGACATGTGGTATTTCTCTTTCTGTGCCTGGCTTATTTCACTTAACATATTTTTCTCTAAGTTCTTCATGTTTTTGTGAATGGCAGTATTTCATTACTTTTTATGGCAGAGTAGTATCACATTTTGTATATATACCACATTTTCCTTATCTAATTGTCTGTTGATGGACATTTATGTTGGTTCCAACTCTTGGCTATTGTAAATAGAGCTGCGATAAACATAGGAGTGCAGGTAATCCTTCAGCATGATGATTTTCATTCCTTTGGGTATATACTTAGCAGTGGGATTGCTGGATCACATGGCAGTTCTATCTGTAGTTGTTTGAGTAACCTCCATACTGTTTTCCATAATGGCTGCACCAATTTACAGTCCCACCAACAGTGCAGGAGGGTTCCCCTTT
>NW_007877642.1:0-568 GCF_000696425.1 Galeopterus variegatus
TGTTCTGTTCTGTGTTCTCCAACTTCATGC
This sequence comes from Galeopterus variegatus, assembly GCF_000696425.1. Taxonomy (NCBI): domain Eukaryota; kingdom Metazoa; phylum Chordata; class Mammalia; order Dermoptera; family Cynocephalidae; genus Galeopterus; species Galeopterus variegatus. The sequence continues at coordinate 31 of NW_007877642.1, forward strand.
CAGAGGTATAACAATGGCAGCATTAAACTCCCAGGAACTGGATCTTAAACGTATATTCTGCACAAAACTCCATTTCCAATAATGATAAGCAACATTTTGCATCTTCTATGATCCAATAAGAATAATAACTGTAAAAATAAATTGCATATGTGGTTAAAATTTAATAAAACCCTGTGAAACTATCTTACAGACTATTGATAAAAAGGACAGGTGATATCGTAAAACATTTTAGTATACTATGCATGAACACCTAATTTGCTCATAAATGCTACTAAAAAAAATGCTACATTGACTAAAATAGAGGTTTAAAGACAGTGGATTGTGTATAAACAAAAATGATTTCTTGAGTCTTTACATTATAATTTTACAAATGAAGTGATACTAATTTTTCCTTTAAATATCAAATATGCACTATATAATTTGAAATGAAAAAATACATTGCTGTATATTCTAATTGTCTCTTCATTAAATTTTATGATGGGCCGGCCCAGTGGCGCACTGGATAGTGCGCCGCTTGGGAAGCGCAGCAGCGCTCCCG
>NW_007877643.1:0-568 GCF_000696425.1 Galeopterus variegatus
ATATAGGAAACCCTAAAGACTCCACCAAAAATTGCTAGAACTAATAAATGAATCAAGTAAAGTTGCAGGATACAAAGTCAACACAAAAATAGTAGTGCTTCGGGCCGGCCCGGTGGCGCACTGCTACAGTGCTCTGCTTGGGAGCGCGGCGGCGCTCCCGCCGAGGGTTCAGATCCCACATACAGACCGGTTCCCGCTCACTGGCTGAGCGAGGTGCGGGCACAACACCGAAGGTTGCGTTTCTGTTGCTGGTCCCGGTCCGGTACGGGCGCGACACTGAGGGTTGCGATCCGTTGCCGGACACGAAAAAAAAAAAGAAAAAAAAAAAAAAAATAGTAGTGCTTCTATATACCAATAATGAAATATCTGAAAAATAAATCGAAAAAGTAATCCCATTTACAACTGCTACGAAAAAAATGAAATACCTAGGAGTACATTTAACCAAGGAGGTGAAAGATCTCTGCAATGGAAACTATAATACATTGGCAAAAGAAATTGAAGAAGACACAAATAAATGGAAAAATATCCTATGTTTATGGGCTGGAAGAATTAATACTAAAATGTCCAT
>NW_007877644.1:0-568 GCF_000696425.1 Galeopterus variegatus
GATATATGGATGTATGTGAGATGCTCATGGAAAATATTCAATAATCATTCATCCCCCTTCCTTTTTCCTTACCTTCCTCTTTGAGAACATGCACAGTGCTCTTGCTTACCTGAAATAATTGGCCTTAAAGTAGACGTAATAAACTCGTAGCTACATGATGTTTTAAAATGTTTGAATAAATTGCCATCATTTGAAATCTGGATGATTTTTATATGACAGTTTGGATTTCTGGCTTCTATTGAGAACTAGTAGTTTCTGGCAACCTTGGGCTCACATTCCCACATGGCAGCGTAGGCAGGAGAGTTGAGGAATAGCTTCCCACTTTAGAAGAGAGTTGAAGAATAGCTTCCCACTTTAGAAAATGCATGCAAACTCTAGTTTGCCATAGTCCCCCTCTTCCAGATTATCTGACGTTTAACTCATTACATTAATTTACATTATCTGCTTTGTTCTGTAGGCATCTGAATGTGTCATTTCTAACTTAGACCAGACCCAGAAAGTATCTTCCCTTGAGAGTGTCTCCAAAAAACTATTTCAAAAATGAAATATTTCATTTTGGAATATTTTT
>NW_007877645.1:0-568 GCF_000696425.1 Galeopterus variegatus
GAGTGAACTTGGGCCAGTAAGTAACCTTTCTATATTTCTGTTTCCTCATCTTAAAATGGAGATTGTGTATAATCTCTTTATATAACCTAATGACAACTCAAAAATTACAAGGTAGGTGTTAGGCAAGTGTGGTTGACATTGTTCCATCAGCTTAAAATACATAATTAGGAGAAATGTTATTTCAGCCTATAGCAGCCATAAGAATACTCCCTGTAGTCTATTAACTACAGGGAGCAAAACAACAAGGTCCCGGGCTGCTATCATCTGAAATCCATCCCTGGGTTTGTGCCGAGGCCACACTTCTCAGGGACTTTTGGCCAGTGACAGAGCACAGCAGTTATACTAAGGCAGGCCCATTCCTGTGAGACACAGGGCTGATCTGACTGCTAACCTGTGGCTCAAGAACTCATAGTCAGCCGTACTAACCCTTCCTGGGACTATCGAGGCCATTTTCACCAAACCTTCACTCTCTCTTTCATTCAGGAGAGTTATGACATGTTCTGATGGCTCCTCCAGCCTTCTCTTGCCCCTCCCCATTTTTCTGCTTTTGATTTTATTTCCCATTTTT
>NW_007877646.1:0-567 GCF_000696425.1 Galeopterus variegatus
GTCTTCACTCATAAGTGGGAGATAAAAAAGTAAATGACAGAAAGAAAGATTGCAATAATACATTGAATTTTCAGAAGGAGAGAGCAAAAATGTAGTTACTGGGGTTGGGAAGAGGGAGAGGGATAGGTACTAGAAAGAAATTGGTTCATGGACACAAGGAAGGATTATATTTTGTAGTGATCAATATACTGATTATCTTGATGTAAATATCACATATTGTACACAAGTATTGATATCCAACTCTGTACCCTGTAAATATGTATAACCAATTATGTTTCAGTAAAAAAAAAAATTTCATACCATGTTCCAAGCTTTGCACTATGTGCTGAGAATCCTGGCACTAATTAACAAATGAACAAAAATAGGCACATTGTCTTCCACTTAAAGTTACATAGTTCTCTATATATTTAAGAGTGTGATATTTTAGAAATTGTTTACTTACTTAAGAGTGTGATATTTTAGAAATTGTTTACTTACTTCTCCTTTTTTATAAAATTCTGTGTTGGTGCTTAATCCAAAGTAAATTTACTAATCCATATGTCAATTTATCATTTGTCACATGGATGC
>NW_007877647.1:0-567 GCF_000696425.1 Galeopterus variegatus
ACCGCACTCTCCCGAGTGAGCCACGGGCCGGCCCTAAAATTTGTTCTTTTGAAGCACAAATGTTGTGGAAAGGAAGAAAAATCCCCTGGCTATCATAATTTGTTCAAATCCCTATCACTGAAGTCAGCCATCTGTAGGATGAAATTTATTGCAGATTTGCAAAAAACGCAACTGTTTACCATCTATATCTTGCAGCAATTTACAAATGTTTCCCAGTGTCACTGAGTGTCTGTGACACGAATGGTGTGGCTATGAAGTATTAGAAATTGTGCATTCATGTGCATTTTCTAAGAAGTATATAAAGAGGTCTAATATTTTCCAAAAGTATTTTTTGCTTTTTTTTTTCTTGGCAGCTGGTGGGTTGGGGATCCAAACCTTTGACCTTGGTGTTGTCAACACCGTGCTCTAACCAAATGAGCTAAAAGTATTAAATAAACATTCAGTACGAGATAAATCAAAAAATTTTAAGTACTGTAGTTATTATATTTGCTCTGGCTATTCAATAGTCTTCCAGCAGCAGAAGTTAAAGCCGAAGGTAATAAGGTAATGACAGTTAAAATCATCTTA
>NW_007877648.1:0-567 GCF_000696425.1 Galeopterus variegatus
AAAAAAAAATGTTGTGACCTAAATGAATTGTAGAAGGGTGCAACGTAAGAGACATTTACTAATTCAGAGGATAGTGCTAAGGAATTCGCTGAGATCATACCGCAGAGAGAGAAAATATTTTTAAATGTGTAAGAGAAGTTAAAAGGGATTAAAAGTCATCCCATAAGAAGAAACTAAAGGAAGCGGTAGAGGAGCCAGATCATAACATCAGGAAACTATGGCTGAGAATTTTCTAGAATCAAAGAAAGACCTATTCTGTTCTTCAAAATGTATAACAAGTGGTAGGCCAGATAAATACCAATAAATTTGCATCTAGAAAGGTCAAAGTGAATCTCCAGCTAGGTAAACACAAAATTTCAAAATATCTGGAAGGGAAGGACACATGACTTAGAGTGAAATAACAATTATTGTGAAAGCAGATCATCTTCAACAATAATAAGTCAGAAAATCATAAGTGGTGTCTTCAGTTTGTGGAAGGAAAACAGTGAATCAAGACCAGATATCATTCACATGCAAAGGGAGATATATTTTCAGATGTACAAAAACTAAGAGTTCACTACCCCAAAA
>NW_007877649.1:0-567 GCF_000696425.1 Galeopterus variegatus
CTCAGTAGTGTCCTCTCTGTCCCTTGGCTTCTTTTGTCTGATGGCCTTAGCCCACTCTCCTGGATGCCACCTTATTTGCTGTGTCACTGGGACCTGCTCCATCCCCAGCTTCTAACCTGTCTCAAAATGTAATTCACCTCCTTCCTGCCTATTCTGCCAGGAGGGGTCGGCACCTTTGCACTGTTAGCCCCTTCTATCCCTTCCCCTGTCCTGAAGTCCTGTTGATTCTCCTTTCTCAGTGTGTCCCTCACTTCTGGATTCCTGGGGCCACTGTTGCGGTCAGGTCTCATTGTGCGGTGCCTGTCAGTCACGCAGCCTCCCAGTGGGTCTCCCTGCCAGCTGCCCTGCTCCTGCTTCAGTCGGCCACGTGCTCTGCCCCAAGACAGCTTCTGAAGGCTTTGCCATCATGCACTGTCCTGTTTGGGAAGGTTCGCTGCTGCCCATTGCCTGAGAAATAAAACCCAGCCTCCTTAGCCTGTCGTTTAGGCCTCCTGTGATGAGACCTTTCCAGGCTGGCACCCCCATGACCTCCTTTCACAACCCCTGTGACTCGTGAAAGCACAATGC
>NW_007877650.1:0-567 GCF_000696425.1 Galeopterus variegatus
TCGGATGAAGATGGACCTCTATTCTGAGTGTTTGTAGGTGACAAGGCAAACATGAAGTCTAGTGGGAGTAGACAAATAGACAGTTTGACAATTAGATAGTGTCTGTTTCCTCCCTAACCAAATCATTGCTAAACCCTTTTTGAGGCTGTGTATTTCCAATGACTCTGTTGGCCGACGGGGTAGCTGCTCCATTGGCGCAGCCCTGCTTACATTCTGGATAGTTTATACTGGCTTTCCTGGAGAAAAGGTTTAATAAAATAATAGAAAGTGCTCCAGACTTAGTGTCATGCGCCATGGGTTTAAAACCTAGCTCTGCAATTTACCAGATGTGTGAGTACAGGGAAGGTGCGTAGCCTCCTTGAATCCCAGTCTTCATTTACAAAACTGCTATCGTGACACCTATCACACAGAATTGTTAAGGTTGAATTAAACAGTTTGTTTGAAAGTACCTGGCTTATAGTGAGTCCAAAATAAACCTCTACTATATTTGAAGTATTTAGCTTTCTAATAATATGAAAGCAAATATCAGGAACCCAGTAACTTCCTAGTGTCCAGAGACTTAAGTGT
>NW_007877651.1:0-567 GCF_000696425.1 Galeopterus variegatus
GCTTTACAGCTGAATTCTACCAAACTTTTAAAGAGGAGTTAATACCAATTCTCATGAAACTCTATCAAACAATTGAAACAGAAGCTGCTCTCTCAAACTCATTCTGTGAGGCCAACATAACTCTGATACCAAAACCAGATAAAGACACAACAAAAAAAGAAAATTACTGGTCAATATCCTTGATGAACCTAGATGCTAAAATTCTCAACAAAATATTAGCAATTATAAAACAGCAACATATTAAAAAATATATACACTCTGATCAAGTGGTACTCATCCCAGGGATGCAAGGATGGGTCAACATACAAAAGTCAATAAATGTGATACATGACATCAACAAGCTCAAGGATAAAGACCATATTATCATCTCAATAGATGCTGAAAAAACATTTGACAAAATTCAACATTCCTTCATGATATAGACTCTCAACAAATTAGGTATAGAAGGGATATATCTTAACACAATAAAAGCCATTATTCTGAATGGGAAAAAGTTGAAGGCCTTCCCATTAAGGACAGGAACAAGGCTAGGATGTCCACTCTCACCACTTCTGCTCAACATAGTAT
>NW_007877652.1:0-567 GCF_000696425.1 Galeopterus variegatus
AGACAGACCAGCTGCTAGGAAATGAGAGGCATCCCAGGCAGGATACCAGAGAAAGCCATACCAAGAACCAAGGGCTAGAGTTTAGCCATCATAGATGAATATGAGATGGAACAGGACTTGACATGCTGGGAGTGAGCTTATAAAATCAGAAATGTGTCATTTAGAAGCTGGAATGTTTTTGTGCTTCTATACTTTCTTTCCCTCCTGTCCTCCCTTAGTGAATAGAGAAATTGTCTTATGTTCCAGACCCCCTTAGCTGGGCTAAGAAGAAAAGCAGATGTTCTGTGTGTGTGTAGGCCCTGCTTTAAACTGTGTGAAATGCTCCTGTACCTCTAGGTATTTGTAGCTACAGCACAAACTGTGGCACCAGAGAACTAAGAAAGGGGACACTTGGGCAGGGCATAGCTGGCTGCCTGGCCCAACTGCTCTGTCTACCCAGAGATTTCATTCTAGGACTGACACATGGGCTGTTCTATGCTTTACGGGTGGAGAAGCTCTGTCACAGGGACAGATGAGAATAAAAATATTCTTCAGAATATATAAATATTTATTTGGAGGATGTGCCAC
>NW_007877653.1:0-567 GCF_000696425.1 Galeopterus variegatus
GGTGGTGGTGATAAGGCTTGTTAACAATTCTTGGACCCAATCCCAGATCCCGTGAATCAGAATCTTGGGCTAGGTTCCTTGAAAATGCATTTTTAATCAGCTGAATAAGTGAATGTCATGATGATTAAACTTTCAGAACCATTGTACTAGAGAATAATTTTCCACTGAGAACAAATTTATTCCCTGAGTTGCAGCTGCTTCCAGGTCATATAGTACTTTGGGTAAAGTTAATCAAGTGTTTCAGCCAGTCTTGCAACAAAGGCTTTCTTATCTCTCTTCTGGGAAGTGATCCCACACATCTGGGAGCTGTGAGGGCATGATTCATATGAGCATACAGTTGGTGAGATGGTTTTGCTTTTGCGGCAATATGAAGGGTCTTCAGTAAGTTCGTCGAAATTTTGTATTATCTTTTTTTTCTTTTTCTTTTTTCCAGAAGATGACCGGTAAGGGGATCTCAACCCTTGACTTGGTGTTGTCAGCACCACAATCAGCCAGTGAGCGAACCAGCCATCTGTATATAGGATCCGAACCCGTGGCCTTGGTGTTATCAGCACCGCACTCTCCCGA
>NW_007877654.1:0-567 GCF_000696425.1 Galeopterus variegatus
GTCTGTTCCTATGCTCATAAAAATAATATCTCAGTTTGGAGCGGTAGCGTTCCCCAGAATCACTAAGCTGTGGCTGTCATGGGAGTTTTCCAGGAGTTGGAGTTTTTGTTTTTGAGGCTCTTATATGCAAACCTAGGGTCTGTTCATCAAGAATCAGGCAATTATGGTGGCAGTGTGAAAGTTGGCACGCTCTACATGGAAGCTCTTTGGGAGCCACTTGAAAATGCCACAAACGACCCCTCCCGACTTTGACGTGGACACTTGGGAGGGGCCTGGACCTTTGTGATGAGCATGTTGTGTTCCGCTTTATGGTTGTAGATCATGATTTATTTAACCAATTCCTTATGGGTTTGGGATTATTTACAGTTTGGGGGCTATTGTAAGTAATGTTTTGGTGACTAACCTTGAACATTTGTTTACACTGATGTGTGGGTTTATGTGTGGGATAAATATAAACGGAGTCATGAAGTCAAAGAATGTTGACATTTAAAATTTTGATGTAAATTTAAAAATTGCTAAATTTTCCCCTTAATTGTACCATTTTATTTTCTTATCTACAGTAGGTAA
>NW_007877655.1:0-567 GCF_000696425.1 Galeopterus variegatus
CTTTTCTTTTTCCAATTGTCTAAATTCTATGTCTGTGAAGTACTAGCCAGTCCCTCAAAACAATATCGATATTTATATTTGAAATCAAGGTTTAACTCTGCTCATGATTAATCTCAGAAATAAGTAGCTTATTTTCATAACCTTGTTGAGGCCTGGTACCCTAAGAGAGATTACGTGTAACTGTACAAAAGAAATGAGAAAGTGGCAGTAAGTAACTACTTAAGGAAAAAAATGACATTCACATTGGCAGACACTTCTTAATGTCTTTATCTGACTTCACATTAGAAAAAAGGTCCAAAGTTTCCATCTTCCTGTTTATAATTTCACATTTATAGTCCCACTGATTTTATCTTGCTTAACTATTCTAGATATCTGCTTTCAAGAAGCAGGGGGAAAAAAGAAGAAAGAAATATTTTAGTCAATAATGAAAAAGATAACTTTTCTTCTCCTTCCTTGTACATTTTTGGAAAAGTTAGGCATCCTATTGTAGCTTCATTCTGGATTATTATTATGTCCTTATATTTTATTAATTAGATATCAATTAACAGAACACTTTTAAAAATGTAA
>NW_007877656.1:0-567 GCF_000696425.1 Galeopterus variegatus
GCAGGCATCAGAATGTCAACCATCTAGGAGATAGTCACACACCTGTGCCTGTAGCAGCCCCGTTCAGCATAGCTCAAAGCAATCCACATGTCCATCCACAGTGAGTGGGCAGGCTAATGTGGGCACTGCAACACGGGTGAACTCTGAGGACATTGTGCTAAATGAAAGAAGCCAGACCCCAAAGGGCAAGCACTGTATGATTCCACTAACACGAGGCACCTAGAGTAGCCGGCATCATAGAGACAGAAAGCGGAACGGTGGGTGCCAGGGGCTGGGGACAGGGAGTGGGGAGGTGTTGTTCAGTGGGTACAGAGTTGCAGCTTTTCAGGATGAAAAGAGCTCTGGAGATTGGTTGCACAACAATGGGAATGGACTTAACACTGAAGTGTACCTTTGAAAAGGGTTAAGAGTAAATTTTATGTCATGTGTTTTTTACCACTATTAAAAATAAACAAAAGTCTCTACTCTTCCCCGAGAAGCCCACAGCCTGGGAGATTTCATAGGACTTTATCACACACATTGAAAACTCTCCATCCAAGTAAAAATGATCAGCTGCCGATCTGTGGG
>NW_007877657.1:0-567 GCF_000696425.1 Galeopterus variegatus
ATAAGAAAATCCAGATAGATAACACACAGAATGAGAAAATCAATCCAGGAACTAAATGACACTCAACAAAGAGGTAGATATTTTTTTTAAAAACCAGGTGGAAATCTTAGAATTGAAAAATTCATTCAAGGAAATAAAAATATATAACCAAGAGTTTAAGCAACAGGCTAGAGCAAGCAGGAGAAAGAATTCCTGAACTCAAAGACAGACTTTTTCAAATAACCAAGGCAGAAAAAAACAAAACAAAAAAAAAAATTTTTTAAAATAAAGAAAGACTACAAGATCTATAAGACAACCTTAAGCAAACAAGCATCCAAATTATGGGTATTTTAGAAAGGGAGGAGAAAGGAGAAGGCATCAATAATCTATCTAATGAAATAATAGCTGGAAACTTCCCAAGTATTGGGAGAGATACAGACCTCCAGATCTAAGACTCTCCCCAAACAGATTCAACTCAAAAAGGTCTCCTCTGAGAAACATTGCAGTCAGAGGTCAAAGACAAAGAAAGAATTCTAAAAACAGCAAGAGAAAAGCTTCAAGTCACCTATAAGGTAATCCCCACCAGAA
>NW_007877658.1:0-567 GCF_000696425.1 Galeopterus variegatus
AAGTCATAAATATGTTGTTAATAAATGAGCATATTTTGTACCTTGTATTTATACTAAAAAAAGTAGATAGTATGGGACTAGCAATAAAACCACTATTTTTATATATTTGTCTTTATATTAAAACATATGCATCAAATTAAAAAAAGAAGAAACTTTCAGTAACTTCTAAACCAAATAAAATAGAAAAACAATGCCTTGCAATATTAATTGCAGCAAAATCTGTGGACAGCAAAGTATGTGGGTACAAGACACAACTGTGTGCCTACATTTGAATCTTGGTTTTTCTGTTGCTATTTTTGTGACTTTGGCAAGTTAATTATCATGCCTCAGTCTTCTCATTTACCAAAATTTTCATTTGTGTCACTTTACCCTGTAAGGCTCGTGAGCAAGAGTCACATTCTCAAGAAGATTCATTATATTCCTAGATTTTCATTTTGTGCTTTATGATGCATTGATTCGTCTTTTATTCAATTTGTATTCTGACCTTCCTGTCCTATGTGGTGTGAAGAATACAGTATATGCACCTGTCTAGTGTAGGTGACTATCTACCTCTGAATCCCACCTCCA
>NW_007877659.1:0-567 GCF_000696425.1 Galeopterus variegatus
CAGCAGGCTCATCAAACCAATATCTCATCCAACTAGATTTTACCCTATTATTACACTCCAGGTTCCCTTTTAATGATTCATTCTTGCTGTATTTTCTTTCAGTTTAAACATTATATATCCCTTTAACATAAACTCAAATAATAGTAGTGCTCCCAGAATACCTATGACATCTTGGAATACACCCAGTAATTCTTTGAGTACTTCATTCTGATCTTCCTCAACTCTTTTTCTCGTATCTGTTCAAATTGTATTTAATCATATATCTAGCTGTCCTAATTTTTAAGTGGCAGTTCCTATATCACTCTTAGGAATCTTAGTCTCCTAAGGGAGTCATTCCAGTCTGCTCTCTGAATCTACACCTCTTTCTCCTTCAGATTCAGATGGGTACAAGAACTGTTTCTGAACTAATAGCAACTGAACATCACCACTCTACTGAAAATTTATTTAGTAAAATTAAACTTGGTTAGATATTGTTTTCCTTTTTATGTCAAACTACCCTGACTTTCTTTTTTTTTTTCCTTTTTGTCTTTTTTACTGACCGGTAACGGGATCGTAACCCTCGGTGTC
>NW_007877660.1:0-567 GCF_000696425.1 Galeopterus variegatus
ATATATGAAAAAGTACAAATAAAACTCGATGGCTATTCACAAGAGAGAAAGATTGCATCACGGAGGGGTGGGGCAGGAAAAAGTGCTTGGCTAGAGGATTAGCAGGCATTTGAACAGCTAAGCAGTGTGATTTAGTATATCTAACAAAGCCCTGTATGTAACAGCCTTTTCCCACTATGTAAACACAGATTACCCACTCAAGTTCTAATACAGCCTTCTAGCTCCTTCTCTTTCCTCTCAAGCAGACTTTGAAGTGCATAATTCCAGTCTTGAAATAATGTTCCCCTGGGAATGCAGTAAGGAAAGGGGTTTTTCACAAGCCACACAGGCTCCATGTGCATAAGGAAGTTGCAACTTCATGACCATCTCTCCATACTTCTGTAGGGGGAGCCAAGACTGCTCTTAGCTCATTGACTCATAGGTCAGTGTCAGTCTTTCAGTGTGGAGACACGGCAAAGCCAGCTGGAAGCTGCCAAGATTACACAAGTCAGAGATGTAAATGGGGTTGGTGTTGGTTTAAGGGAAAAAGCCACAGAGGCAACATCTTTCTTACTTGTTGTGTAATAT
>NW_007877661.1:0-567 GCF_000696425.1 Galeopterus variegatus
CAGTGAGCGGGAACCGGTCTGTATGTGGGATCTGAACCCTCGGCAGGAGCGCCGCCGTGCTTCCCAAGCGGCACACTATAGCAGTGCGCCACCGGGCCGGCCCTAAAATTAGTCTTTAAGTTGGAGATTACTTCAAAAAGTTTTTGGAAAAAATAGAATTAAAATGCAATACAAATCCTTTTATGAACTTTTTGAAGTACCTTTGTATATTGTTCTATTGTCTTCTGATCTGGATAGTTTCTTACAAGAAATCTACTGTCATTTTTACCTCTACCCTCTCTCTATATCTATTTTCAATGGCTATTTTGAATATGTCCTCTTAATCTCTGGGTTCCACAATTTGTTTTGTTATGCTGTTTTAGTTTTGGTCCTCTGATAAAAAGTTGCCAACATGGGTTAACTATTCAAATGGTCTATTGGGGGAAGTGTCTAAAAACGATCAAGTGTGAGAGATCAGCATTTGGCAGGAAGCACCTTCAGGTTTGGGGGCAAGTATAATACCTGTAATGATGGAGAAAGAGACAGAGTAAGAGAGAGAGACAGAGACAGAGACACAGAGAAAGAACT
>NW_007877662.1:0-567 GCF_000696425.1 Galeopterus variegatus
GCTGCAGAGCAGCTAGGTGGCTCAGACTCTGCGAGTTAGCTAAATGTCAGCTGGGACAACAGGAAAACTGGGCCACTAGTCCCTCATCCTTCAGCAGGCTCTCCAGGCTTATTCACTTTACAGTGGCAGGGTTCAGAACAAGCAGAAGCAGTCAGGGCCTCTGGACACCAAGGTTTGCAACTGGCACAGTCAGGCCTGCTGCAATCACAAGGCTACCCCAGATTTAAGGGATGGGAAACAGACTCCATCTCAATGAGCAGAGGTTCAGTCACATTGCTAAGGGCTATGAATACAGGGAGGGAGGAGAAAAATTAATGTCATTTTTGTAAACAATCTGCCATAAGACGGTAGAAGAAAGGAAAGCCAGTCAAAGCCCTGAGGCCTGAAGCAAGGAAGTCCTTTCCCCTCATGTCTGTAAAGCCATTTTCAAATGGCAATGCTTTTCTATACTCACTATTGCATTGACTCCTTCCAATAACCCTATGTATCAGTTACCTATTAGTGAGCAACAAATTATTCTAGAACTTAGTAGCTTAAAACAACATACATTTATTTTCTCAATTTCTG
>NW_007877663.1:0-567 GCF_000696425.1 Galeopterus variegatus
CAATTAATCCAGAACAATCGACCTATCTCAGTATCCTTAACTTAATCCCATCTGCAGTCCCATTTGCCATACAAGGTAACATACTCACAGGTGCTGAAGGTTATAAGGTGGGCATATTTGGACAAGGGGGTCATTATTCTGCATACCCCAGTCACTTGATTTTTATTGTTGATTTGTAGGAGCTTTTTATATTTTCTGGTTACACACACACACAGACACACCCATACAATTTTTTTTCCTGTCTTTAGTCTCTTTTGGTTAGTAGAGAATTTTTTTTTAAAGATGACCAGTAAGGGAATCTTAACCCTTGACTTGGTGTAGTCAGCACCACGCTCTCCCAAGTGAGCTAACCGGCCATTGCTATATAGGGATCCAAACCCATGGCCTTGGTGTTATCAGCACCATACTCTCCAAAGTGAGCCATGGGTGGCCCTGTTAGTAGAGAATTTTAATTTGAGTGAAGTCCAGTTTTTTCTTTTATGTCCTTTCCATTTATGTACTTCCCGTATTATGTAAAATATATCCCCCTACTCCAATGCTGCAGAGATATTTTCCTATGTTTCCTTC
>NW_007877664.1:0-567 GCF_000696425.1 Galeopterus variegatus
GGTCTTCAATATTGTTTAGGAACATCTCTCCTTTTCCTCGTATATATGTGCAGTTTCCCACATTTTCTGGATTTTTAATTCTTTCATTTCTTACTTTTATGTGTTTTAACCATATGGAATTTAATTGGCATTTATGTACATGTAAAAAGGAATTTTACAGACTCTAATCTGAGAATCTACAAAATAAATGTGTTTTAGTAGTCAACTGATAATTTGGAAGCATGTGCTAATTATTTAGGCTTTGCTGTTTCTTTTTCTTTTCATATGTACCATTTCTTCTTCTTTCAACTTGGGTTAGTATTTCTTACGCTGCTGTTAAATGTCATCCATTTTTTAAAAAATCTATTATGATTGGTGGAAAAAACTCTGGTTGTAGAGAAAAACAAACTGGTTTTCTGTCCTGGTTCTTTTAGTTCTCAACTGTATAACTTTGGACAAGTTACTTGGTTTCTCCATTCTCACCTTACTTATCTGTAAAGTGGTCACATGGTAGGGATCAAAAGCACGTGCTTTGCAGGCATGTCAAACTAGGTTTGAATCCAGCTCACTTTTTAAAAATAAAATACA
>NW_007877665.1:0-567 GCF_000696425.1 Galeopterus variegatus
TCCAATCTTGCCTGGCAGTATTGTCAGAAGGACCTCTTTGACTCCCTGATCTTCACAGCTGCTGGAGCAGAGATAGCTGTTCACTGCATAGTTTCATGACCATCAAGTCCCCATGAGTAGAAATGTTACTGTATTGCATACTATAGGGTTTGGCATGAATTCTAGGTCACAGCTTAGGTTAAATTACAAAAAATATGGGATACCAGAGGCACTGGAGATTGTTTGGGTCAATGTACAGAAAGATGTGGAAAAGCAGGATTTGGTCTTTGTCAAAAGATCCAGAGTGTCTGTGCCTTATTCTTTTTATTATAAAGAATAAAGCATACTTTATTGCCACACCTCTTCCTTCGTATCACCAAAGTCATTTTTTTTCTACTATTCAGAATAAAGTGATGTTTTTGCTGCTTAATGGCAAGGGTTCATGGGAGCAAATATTCTTCTTAAGAGATCTATAACCTTCTGGATGGCACTACCCCTGAACCATGTTGCTATGGTTAGAGTATGTGCTGTTCTCTTTTTAACCTTCTGCTGCAGCACCACGGTCATCAACGCTTATTTGTGATATTC
>NW_007877666.1:0-567 GCF_000696425.1 Galeopterus variegatus
TAATGAAGGGTTTAAAAGACTGTCAAAGTTATTAAAAATGTTTTTAGGGAGTTCTGGACCTGAATTTTAAGCTTTCTCTCACATTGTTATAAAGAAAATGTTAAATATAAAAAACAAAAAAAACCCCAAAAAACCTCAACCTTATTCCAAACTTGTAGAAATTCTCAAAGGAAGTTTTGTTTTTAACAAGAAATTGTTCATATTTTTGACAATTAAATGTAACCATAATTATCACACTGCCTTTCAAAGAAACCTTGAAGTTTTAAGAAAACCTGAAATTCTACTAGTTACATTTTAAACATCATTTTATTAGTCTGGGTTCTCCAGAGAGGTAGAATCAATAGGATATGTTATAATTATATAAGAGGGACTTATTAAGGGAATTAGCTCACACGACTATGAAGAAAAGTCCCATGACAGGCGGTCTATAAACTGGATGCTAGTAGCGTGGCTCAGTCCAAGACCAAAGGCCTCAGAACCAGGGAAGCTGACGGTGTCCTGGTGTTAGTCCTGGAACCCAAAAGCTGAAGAGTCTTGAGCTCTGATGTCCACGGACAGGAGAGAAGA
>NW_007877667.1:0-567 GCF_000696425.1 Galeopterus variegatus
AACCCAAAAAGAAAACTACAGGCCAATATCCTTGATGAATATAGATGCAGAAATCCTCACTAAAATACTAGCAAACAGAATACAACAACACATATGTAAAATAATTCACCACAATCAAGTGGGATTCATCCCAGGGATGCAAGGTTGGTTCAACATATGCAAATCAATAAATGTGATACACCATATTAATAAAATCAAACACAAGGACCATATGATCATCTCCATTGATGCTGAAAAAGCATTTGATAAAATTCATGACAAAGACCTCAGCACTCATTCATGACAAAGACCCTCTATAAGTTAGGTATAGATGGAAAGTATCTCAACATAATTAAAGCCATATATGATAAACCCACCGCCAATATCATCCTGAATGGGGAAAAGCTGAAAGCTTTTCCTTTAAGAACAGGAACCAGACAAGGATGCCCACTCTCACCACTCCTATTCAACATAGTGTTGGAAGTACGACTCCTATTCAGCATAGTGTTGGAAGTACTAGCCAGAGAAATCGGAGAAGAGAAGGCAATAAAGGGCATCCAGATTGGAAAAGATGAAGTCAAACTGTCC
>NW_007877668.1:0-567 GCF_000696425.1 Galeopterus variegatus
AAAAAGATTATAACCATGCAGTTTCCTTTGATTCACAAGTACAGAAACTAAATAAATGGACTCCTTCTTACCAAGCATTTCCCGATAACTGCCAGGAGATGGCACCACACTCCACTCACTCACTAAGAGTTTCTGGTGGGCTCCAAAGTCATAAAATCCTAGATAGCTAGCTCTGGGGAAACAGAAGCCTAGCAAGGGGCTAAGACTTGATAAGACTACATTAAAAGCATCGCTGTGGGCCTACTTGCCCCGATGTTACACCTACTAACTGATAACTGCCTTTTGGTTCCCCAGAGAAAATCAGATAACCTGGTAATTCAGGAACTGAAGGGCTCCATCGCAGTTGAGCCAAAACTGAAAGATGCTTTGTTCTGGCAGGCAACATGGTTAACAATGCGCTCCCAAAGCATATGGAAGTCCCTGTTGCAAGGCATGGAGAGTCAGCTCACATTTGCTGCAGCTGAGGGGTTTTTATTTTTTTATTTTTATTATTTTTTTATTTTTTATTTTTTTTAAAGATGACCGGTAAGGGGATCTTAACCCTTGTCTTGGTGTTGTCAGCATCAC
>NW_007877669.1:0-567 GCF_000696425.1 Galeopterus variegatus
GCTTGAGGAAGAACTTCCTGACAGGGAAGGGTGTCCCAGCATGGGGTCAAAAGGCTCCCCCTGCCGTGGTGAGTCAAAGACCTTCCATAATAGGGCATGAAGGGGAGATAGATGGGCCTACCCAGGGGCAGTGGACAAACCTGTCTGGGTCTTCTGGGCCTGTAACATTTTAGGGTTTACTGAAGCCCTAGCTTAGGAGGGTATCAGGAGAACAATTTCTCTCCTTTTATTTATTGCATGTGGTACCAAAGGTCTATGAGCCTAAAAAGATAAAAAAAGGCTGGGAGAGATTCATAGGGATTCCTAAATTCCTACCATCAGTGTACCTTCAGATCAAGACCTTGAGCCACCAGAAGGCTTCTTTTAAAATGCATTTTTTTTAAAAAAACTGGAATCCATCAGCACTACCAGCATAAATTAGATAATCAGTTCTTGACCAAAGGCCAGGATCCTGAAGGGACAGGGTGCTGAACGAGCTGGTTCTGATTGAAGAAAGAGAAAAACGGAAAGCTCTTTCTTTTTTTTTTTTTTTGTCTTTTTTCGTGACCGGCAACGGATCGCAACCCT
>NW_007877670.1:0-567 GCF_000696425.1 Galeopterus variegatus
CTCCTCCTGCTCCTTCTGCTCCTTCTTCTGTTCCTCCTCCTTCTCCTTCCCCCCTCCTCCTTCCCCCCTCCTCCTGCTCCTCCTGCTCCTCCTGTTCCTCCTGCTCCTCCTGTTCCTCCTGCTCCTTCTCCTCCTCCTCCTCCTTCTGCTCCTTCTGCTCCTTCTCCTCCTTCTGCTCCTCCTGCTCCTTCTCCTCCTTCTGCTCCTCCTGTTCCTCCTGCTCCTTCTGCTCCTCCTCCTCCTTCTGCTCCTCCTGCTCCTCCTCCTCCTTCTGTTCCTCCTGCTCCTCCTGTTCCTCCTGCTCCTCCTGCTCCTCCTCCTGCTCCTTCTGCTCCTCCTGCTCCTTCTGCTCCTCCTCCTCCTTCTGCTCCTCCTGCTCCTCCTCCTCCTTCTGCTCCTCCTGTTCCTCCTGCTCCTTCTGCTCCTCCTGCTCCTCCTGCTCCTTCTGCTCCTCCTGCTCCTCCTGATCCTGATGCTCCTCCTCCTGCTCAACCTACTCCTCCTTTCTCTCCTGTTCCTCCTGCTCTTCCTGCTCCTGCTCCTCCTGATCTTTCTGTTCCTACTGAT
>NW_007877671.1:0-567 GCF_000696425.1 Galeopterus variegatus
AGAGGAAATTGAAAACAAAAGCATAAAAAAGTAAAAGAAAACAAGAGGGAGGGAGGGAGGGGGAGAGAGAGAGAGAGACAGAGACAGAGAGAGAGAGACAGAGAGAGAGAGAATTGAAGGACGTGTCCAGTTGAGCCAATGCCTGAATAATACAAGTTCCAGAAAGAGAACAGAGAAAATGGAGAGGAGGACAGAGGAGAGATGTTAGGGAAAGAAGCGAAGAGACGCCTCCCAAGATCCACAGAGGTCCCACGTGATGGATGAAAACAGATCCACACCCCACGCCTGGTCTGGGGGAAGTTTCAAAACACTGGAGGCACAGAGGCCACTGTCCTAACTCTGTGGGAATCCAGGGTAAAGGATTTCTACAGAGAATCCTCAAGAGCTGGAAGACACGGGAGTCAGGCCTTGCGACTTCTGATGGTGAATTATTTCCAACCCATGCTTTCTCTTCAGTCAAATATTAGTTAAACAAGGCAAAAGCAGACATCTTAACATTTAACAATCTCCAAGAACCTTTTCTCAGGAAGCTATGGGGTGGCGTCTTCCACTAAAGCGAGGACGTGA
>NW_007877672.1:0-567 GCF_000696425.1 Galeopterus variegatus
ATTCCAAATAATTTACTAAGGCTTTTTCAAGCCTCATACTTTCAGTTTAAACTAATTTATGGTTTAAAAAGAAAAGAAATGGGCTGACCCTGTGGCGCACTCGGGAGAGTGCAGCGCTGGCTGCGCAGCGGCACTCCCGCCGCGGGTTCGGATCCTATATAGGGATGGCCGGTGCGCTCACTGGCTGAGCGCACTGTGGGTGACACCAAGCCAAGGGTTGCAATCCCCCTACCAGTCACAAAAAAGACAAAAAAAAAAGAAATTACAGAAAAATGCTAAGTACTTTTCACTATTCTATGTACTAATTTAGAGGTCATGCGGATTTTTTTTTTTTTTTTTTTTTAATAGTGCAAGGCATTTTTCTTCTTTAGGGCTTCATTTAGGAAGAAAATAGTGCTACACTGGTTTATTATATTCTATTTAGAACCATTTTGGACAAAGGAAGAAAGGGCTAGGAAACTCTGAAAAGAATAAATACAACATTTGTCTTTTACCCAAAAAAAATACAAACAGGAAAGTCACTTGAAAATCTAACGCTATCCTTGTTTTCAAGCATCTGGTACTATA
>NW_007877673.1:0-567 GCF_000696425.1 Galeopterus variegatus
TGTGGACCGTACCTTAGATAAAGCAATTTCTGTAGCAGTGTGAATCAGACCTTTTTTCTCAATATTTTCTTTCACTTTCAAATGAGTGTTGGGTTAAATTCTCAAATGTTACACTTGGCTGGAACTGACCGAATTGTATAAGAAAAACAAAATCGATAAGTAACCTTAATTCTTTCTAATGAGGAGTTTTTCTTATTTCTTAACTTGCCTGGATTGCCATTAACAGTGAGTTTCTGCTCTAACACTTGCATAAATCTGTACAAATACAGAGAGATTTTGCTGAGAGACTCACCCAATTACGATGGTTTCTATTTCTCTGGTCAAATGAAACATAGAAAAAATTTATTTTTGATCGTCAGGTCTTTGCTGATTCAAAGGCAGAACTTACTCAAACCCAAACAAAGCTAACAAAGTACTTTGAGGACAAAGGTGGTTATTAGTCCCTGAGTAATTTCTCACAACCGAATGGTACCTTTAACCACAACAGCAAAAAGAAAACAGTATATAAGAGTCATTTCTCACACCCAAGTGCTACCTTTCCCAAATTGTTTAGAAAGAGGAGTACAG
>NW_007877674.1:0-567 GCF_000696425.1 Galeopterus variegatus
TCCCCAGACTGAAATCTTATCAGTGGCCTTCAAGGTCTTTCATAATAGAGAAGAGGAAAAGAAACGGGAAAAGGAACGGCACAAACAAAAGGCTGATTTGGCCAACCTCCAAATGTTGGCTCAAATAATTATACAGCCTTCCAAGCGCCCCTCCAAACCCTCTGCCTTCAAGACTCCCCCTGGAGCTTGCTTTAAGTGCGGCAAAGAGGGTCATTGGTTGCGGGATTGCTCCTCACCCAGGACTCCCACCAAGCCGTGCCATAAATGTAAAACAATGGGACATTGGGGCTCTGACTGTCCACTCACCTGAAGGGGAGACTGGCCTAACAAGCCCCAGCCATCCCGGGCACCTCAAGCACATCTGGTGGGACTGGCTGAAGAGGAAGAGGACTGACGGGGCCCTGGCTCCTTCCCAACCATGACCATCACAAAAAGCGAGCCCAGGGTAACTATTGTTGTGGATGGCCGACCCGTCTCTTTCCTCCTGGACACAGGAGATACTTCTTGGTCTTAAAGGAGTTTTGGGGCCCAACCACACTTGACCTCTCTCCTATAGTCGGGGTAGGA
>NW_007877675.1:0-567 GCF_000696425.1 Galeopterus variegatus
AAAAAGACCAAAGCACTTGAACAACACAGGTAAACTAGAACCTGTTCATATTTTCCTTAACTCCTCTTTTTTATCCCCATCTTTCCTCTCCTTCCTTCTTTTCATGCTTTGAAGGACTAAGGGCTTTACAGAAGGTTGACTGATTCAAAGAACCAAAAACGGGGAAGATACTTGCCCAGCAAACCATCTGCTAAGCAGTGGGATTCCCCCCGGGCACTGTGTACAGCAAACACCACAAAACACCTCCAGGCAAACTGCATGACCTAGATGCCCACAGACTAGCCGCGCATGAACCATTCTGTGTGGTGAGGATTTAAATCTTGGCAGCCAACAAACACGGCTTCTAATTTATTTCAACACAAGACAATTTTTTCTATTTGTCAAATACAAGAGGTTGCAGTCTTTTGATAAATTCACACTCCCCTTCTGGGAAGCTTATACCTTTACCATTCTATGGTAACCTTTCTTTGCTCTTTGCTTTTACTCAGTACAAAACGTCTTGAAAGGCACTTAAAGAATTTCTTTGACCTAGTATAGAAATATCTCCGTGTGTGTGTGTGTGTGTGT
>NW_007877676.1:0-567 GCF_000696425.1 Galeopterus variegatus
TTCAAAATTCTAAAAATAACATTCTGTATCATTGTTTACAAATATTCAGGCCCTGTAGGAGAATGAAACAACCCATTCCTTTGAAGCGAGGAATTGCTAGTGACTTTGTCTGGCCAGTGAAACATGAATGGACCAATCATGTGTTACTTCCATTCAAAAGCTTTAAGAGCCAGTGAGTGGCTCATTATGTTTTCCCAATCTCTGGTGCTTTCTCAGATATAATATAAAAATGCAATAAACTGCTATAAACTGCTGATATTTTCTGGTTGTTGATTCCCTTAGCACAATTTAGCATGATGGATATATGAAGAAACAGAGATTACCACCATGTCCCCCTAAATATTTTATCTGTAAATTCCTTTATTTTCTGTCCCAAATTATCTATGATGGTGACTTTGTGTGTGTGTGTGTGTATACGTGTGTGTGCTACCATATCAAACTAATCTAGACCCTTCATGTTCGTAAGAACCGCTGTGGACCCCCAAGTTTCAAAATACCACCATAGCATATAATGTTTTCCCATGAAAACACAGTGAAGTATAACCAAAAATATAGATAGCCCCACAA
>NW_007877677.1:0-567 GCF_000696425.1 Galeopterus variegatus
TTCTCTCATCTCTGTGAGGAAAGGGAACAAGTAGCCCCTATAACTGGCCTTGTTGGGCACGCGGGGGGATTGAAGCTTAGACCTGAACAAGCCTGACTCCAGGGTGCCAGGTAGCACAGGGCAGCAGATCCCTGCGCTCCAGCCTCCCTCCCTTGGGGTGCAGTGTGGGAGGCTCTGCCTTTGAGATTGTTTTGTAAGGGTTCCTCCTGAGCCCAGGCAACCTATGACAGTGGAAGGTAGAGGAGACTGTGAAACTAGATCCCCATGGCTCCCAGGCCTGGCTTTAAGTTACATCCTCAGGGAATTCTGATAACGAACTGAGCTGGGGCACAGTTCCTTCCTTTCTCCCCCTCAAAGTTCTGTTCTAGTTTGTCCTTTCTCCTGTTTCTGAGTTCCAGGATTCCCACAGCTGCATACTTTATTCTGGTCCCTTCCCCTTGACACCCAAGGCTGTAGCCCATGGGAGTTAGACGGAGAAGGGAAGGGTGAGGCTGGGGTAGGGTCACACCTGGCTGGCCTGTTGGTGACGAGCCCATCTGTAGAGCTGGCAGTGCCCATCGGGGAACA
>NW_007877678.1:0-567 GCF_000696425.1 Galeopterus variegatus
CTCTGCTTCCACCATCTTGCAATGCGAGACCCCTGGGTTGCTGTCACCACCACCAGATGGAGGTTGGGCTTCCCAGCCTCAGAAACTGGTAGCAAATCAATTTCATTTTCTTTATAAATTAGCCAGATCCCAGGTATTCTGTGAGAGCAATACAAAAGGGAATTAGTACAGTGTGAAATGTACACACTGCACATACATGGAGATTTTTGAATTACAAAAAAGAGTGAAATGTAGCATGAGATACAATTCAAAGAGGCCTGAGTTCCAGCAGTGTCATCTTGGGGAAGTCCTTTTTTGTGACCAGGTTTTTGGGTCCCCCCCCCCCTGCAGTGATAACACACTGAAATGAAATTCAGGTATTGTCATCTCCTAATAGTAAACTTTTCAATGCCTTCCTATGATATTTAGAATCAGTCCCATGGGCTTTACCTCGGCCTCTGTGGTGGCCGCCTACACAATGAGTGGCTCCCATCCCTAAGTGGTTAGCCACTTCCTTCTGACCAAGGGAACACAACACAAGTGATGGGATGTCATTTCTGTCTGAGTCAGTTCAGGCTGCTATAACAA
>NW_007877679.1:0-567 GCF_000696425.1 Galeopterus variegatus
TTGCTGTCACAAGGCTAACAGGACCACATTTGGCTGCCAGTCAATTTTCTTGCTATCAACCACTGCTGCAAGCAAGTCAATCCACATCTGCTTTTGACTCATCTTGCTTGATCCCCTCGGGATAAAATCCTGATCATTTCTTGGGGGTTGGGTCTTAGCCACCTTCCAGACCCCTTTTGCTTGTCTCCTCTCCTCTACTTCACCCAAGCTGGCTATTGTGGTCATTACTTCATGTATAGGATGACCAGTGTATGGGGCCAGTATGGCCATCAGTGACCCAAAGAATGTTGATGGGACATTTTGCAGCACTATGTCTCTTATGCTGCCTGTAAAATTTTCATCATCCAGGCCATGGGTGTTTACATTGAACATGGACCGCCTCGTCCCCAGCTCCCAAATTATTTGAACCAACTCAGTATATGTTTGCCATTTTCTCACAGTCTTGGGCAGTTCTCCAGCATTTGCCCACACAGCTCAGGCAGCTGCACTCACCCATTCCATTAAGGAGTGATTACCTGGCCTTTGTGTGTATGTGCAGCTATTCTGTAGCCGCTGCCTCTGGGATGG
>NW_007877680.1:0-567 GCF_000696425.1 Galeopterus variegatus
CTTGTGATGGTGATGGTGGTGGTAGTATAACATCAAAGATATCTAGCAAACTCCGTTGGCATCCTTAGCTCTGGAACAAGGTCTGGGAAGCCCCTGCTGAGCTCAGTGTTAACCCTCTAGTTCCTGAACAGTGGGGATCCTAGAGGGTCCTGGGGGAAGGGCAAGGAAACAGGGAACTCAGGGAAGTGGCTGTTTACTAAATGATATAAAAGTATTTTGATGTTTTAACAACGGGCATGCCCCTATGGATACAGACCAGCTAAGTATCTGGCCTGACCTTACCACTCCCACTACCTCCTTCTCTGACCTAATCCTCCCTTCAGGACTTGCTTAGAGCAGAGGCACTTAATCTTGTGGGTGCCATGGGCCTACCTATTAATCTGGTAAAGCACATGGACCCCTCTAAACATAATGTTTTTAAAAGCATAAAATAAAATACATAGGATAACAAAATAAACCATTCATTGAAATACAGTGATAAAATAATTAATACTGAATTGTGATATAATAAACTATGAAAAATAAGATCTAGAAGCAGGTCTAGTAACTCCTGTAATGTCAAAGTAG
>NW_007877681.1:0-567 GCF_000696425.1 Galeopterus variegatus
ATGAAATCATTCATGTCAAGCCTGTTCAGTAATATCTGGTATATATTAAATGCTAAATAAACGTCAGAGATATAAAATGTTTTTCACATTGATATGAAGAGTCTGCATTACATGTTTTTTCCCCAAATATGACTTCCACTATAATTAGGATTTTAGGGGAAAGTGAGATTCTCACAAAACTTAGACATTAGTTATTCTCTGAAAATAAAAGCAGAAGGAATCAACATTAGAAGGCACAAGCTTTGAGTCAGGTACAACTGGTTTGGAATCCTAGCTCAGTCAATACCAAGCAGTGTGACCACAGGCAAATCATTTAACCTCTTTAAGCCTCAATTTCCTTACTTCTAACATAGGTATTATAAAAAAAAAGAAAAAAGAATTGGAATTATAATACACAGCCTGTGAAAACCAAAAGATTACATGAGCCTGATGGTATATTAAGGTATATTATAGGTCTGATGGTATATTATAGGCTCAAACAAATGGCAGTTATTAGCACGATATCGGCTATCTCTGGAAGCAGCCCACCTTGAAATATGGTCTAAAAGTGGATGGTGGGGAGACATT
>NW_007877682.1:0-567 GCF_000696425.1 Galeopterus variegatus
GTGCTGAGAGGTGCGATCAGGTCCCCCAATATTATGACAAAGCAGATGCTTCTTCTGTCACTCTGGAATGGGCTTTGTGGCCAGAGACATCCTCTTCTTTTCTTTGATCTCTGCTGGTAACTCTCCTTGTATCAATGCGCTTCAGTGGCTGGCGGACCATCTGCATGGTGGTTATGACGTCTAGCTGCTTTCGTGGCAGCCGTGGTTACTGTGGTAGCTGTGGTGGGCCACCCATGTGGAGGTGATGTTTTTGGCCTGCTCCTTACCTAGTTGGTGGTGGCGATGGCAGTGTGACTGGTTGTGGGAGGGGGGCTGGTGCCCGGATCCATACCTTGGGTCCCTGGGCGGGCCCCGAGGTGCTGGTGGTGTGCCTGGGCAGGAACTAATTTATTGTCCTTTGCTTACTTCTAAAGTGGGGGGATATCCTGTGGGAACCAGTATTTGAGCTTTGTGGTTGAGCTAAATTGCTGCTTTGCTGTTGATTCCCTAGGAAAAGCATTATGTGTGGCTCAGGTTATAATGGTTGACCTCATAGGTACTTCCAGCTCTCCAGAGACCTGGTACACC
>NW_007877683.1:0-567 GCF_000696425.1 Galeopterus variegatus
AATAAGAGAATTTTGCAAGATCATAGGATACAATGTCAATATAAAAAATCAATTGTAGTGTTATAATAGCAAGAGACAATTAGAAAAAAATTAGAGTACAATTTACAGTGGTACCAGCAGTAAAAAATAAAAAGAGAAATTGATCTTCACTGGAATTAACAATTTCCGCTCTTCAAAAGACATAAAAATAAAAAAGCAAGTCACAGATTGAAAGAAGATATTTGGAATTTAGTATTTCACAAAAGACTTGTACACTCATATCTATAATATATAAAGTTTCTACAGATCGACAATAAAAAGACAACCCAATAAAAATGTAGGCAAAAGATGTGAACAGAGACTGCATAAAGAAAGCTACACGTGTGATTAGTAAGCACATGAAAATGTGCTTCATTCTTACTCATCAGAGAAATACAAATTAAAACCACAGTAGGATACCACTTCACAGCCATTAGAATAGCTAAATTTGAAAAGACCCAAAGCACCAAATGTCGAATTTTTCAATGAACTTTTTGAAGTTTGTATTGCTGGTAGAAATACAAATTAGCATAACCACTTTGTAAACTG
>NW_007877684.1:0-567 GCF_000696425.1 Galeopterus variegatus
TGTAACATGGTACAGCCGCTTGGCAGAACTTTTAGGCAGTTCCTCAAAAAGTGAAATGTGGGGTTAGTATCTGCCCTTGCAATTCTACTCCCTAGGCATGTGCTCACACAAAATCCGTTACATGAGTGTTCATAGCAGCATTGTTCATTTTAGTCAAAAAATGGAAATAACCCACATGTCCATAGAGATGCAGATTAACAAAATGTAGTCTATCCATGGATCAGAGAGGCACCCAGCTGGAGAGGCCCAAGATCCATGGAGACTACGCACCCTGTGGTGCCAGCACATCACCCAGCATGTAGGCCTCGCTGCCACTCCCCAACTCCATACCCAGCCTGGCTGAGTGCATGCTGACCAGAGAGGTGGCTCCCTGGAGAGGCCCAAGACCCAAAGTGACCACACAGCCAAGGCACCAGTGGGCAACCAAGCAGACACTGAGGCAGCCATACCAAATTGGTAGCCCCAGCAGCATCCTAGCCAGAGAACAGTGTCAAACCAGGGGACCATGAAATCTCCTGCAACAATGAATAAACATCCAAGGAAAGATACCAGAAATATGAAAAATCA
>NW_007877685.1:0-567 GCF_000696425.1 Galeopterus variegatus
ACCTGGGTTATTTCTAAAAGTCTATCTTCAAGATGAGAAATTTTTTCTTCTGCTTGCTCTCGCCTGCTGGTTAAGCTCTTGGTTGTGTTTTTCATTTTGTTGAGTGAACCTTTCAGTTCTATGAGTTCTGCTACATTCTTTTTAAAGATGTTAATCTCTTTGCAAATTTCCTTCTTCATATCCTGGATTTTTTTTTTCTCATTTCATCATGTTGTCTAACTGAGTCTTCTCGTATCTCAGTGAGTTTCCTTAAGATTCTTGCTTGGAATTCTTTTTCAGACATTCCAAGGGTTTCCTGATGTATAGGGTATGGTATTTGAGAATCACTCTATTCTTTCAGTGGTGTCACATTTTCTTGGGTTTTTGTATTTCTAGTGTTTCTTTGTTGATGTCTGGTCATCTGGTAGAGCTGATAGAGCAGTTGCTGCTTCTGTTACTCTGGAGTGGGCTTTGAGGTGACAGGCATCCTCTTCTTTTTCTGGTCTCTGCTGGTGACTCTCCATGTATCAGTGCAGCTGAGTGTCTGGGAGGCCATTTGCACACTGGCTGTGGCTACTGCTCTGGTGT
>NW_007877686.1:0-567 GCF_000696425.1 Galeopterus variegatus
AAAATATGGCATTTTGTATATTTTATTCAGATGCCTTGGAAATATAGTCAGCAATTGTAGACCATATATTTTCTTTCAGTTTCAAAAATGAATACAATTAATATGTATAAGTTCTTTGTGGCTTAAGCCTTTAAGTTTTTTATATTTTCAAACAAAAACCAAATTATATGATAGATATTTTTAAACAGCTCTATTCAGGTATAACTGACTTTCAGTAAACTACAGATATTTAAAGTATACCATTTTGTAAGTTTTGCTATAGGTATGCTCTGGCGAAACCGTAACCACAATTAATGTAATTCTGCCACCCCCAAAAGTTTTTTCTTCCCCCTTTGAAATCCCTCCCTCCCACTATTCCTTGTGCCCTACCGTCATGGGCAACCATTGATTGACTTCAGGGCCAGTTACAAATTTGCAGGACCCAGTGCAAAATGAAAGTGTGAGACCTTTTATTCAAAAGGCAAAGAATATTTTCTATTAAAGGTGTTAAAATACAGAACCTTTTAAAAAATTTTCTTCTGAAGTCTCTCTCAGTTTATCATGGCATTTTTCATTTGCTATTTAATG
>NW_007877687.1:0-567 GCF_000696425.1 Galeopterus variegatus
TGTTCCCTGGACTTTGGACTTCCCAGTCTCTGAAACTGTAAGCAATAAATTTCGTTATGAGCGACAGAAATGGACTGATAGACTATCTGTCTTGGAGACATGCCTTCTGAAGCCCCCTGTTCTCTTCTCTGTGTCCTTGTGCTAGCTGCCGTCCAGGCCTGTTGCACAGCCCTTATCCAAGGATCCTTCCCCACTATCCTCCAGGAGGTTAACTTCTCTCTCTCTCTCTCTCTCTCTGGTGTTGGATCCCTGATTCCTGAATACTGTTTCTCTTTTTTTTCCTCTTTCTTGGTTTACTCTCCTGTTTGATAGAACAAATCCTCCAGGAACTTCCTTAGGGAGCCTTTTGCACAGAATTTTGAAAACATTGATTCATTCTCTTCTATCTCCCAGGTTATTCTCAAGAAGCCTGATACCATTCTAATTCTTGATATTTTGCACATAATCTATTTTTTCCCTCTAGAACCTTTTAAAATATTCACGTTGTGTTTGATGTTTTAAGTTTGTACAATGAAATGCTTTGGTGTGAGTTTTGTTGTTTTGTTTTGTTTGTTTTCCTTTTATCAT
>NW_007877688.1:0-567 GCF_000696425.1 Galeopterus variegatus
AAAAGTATACACAGGAAAACAAACACCTAGCAAATAAGTTATTCCCCTTTTATTAGTATTTCTGATCTACCTAAAGCCTGGTTAACATTTAAAACTAGTTTCAATATTTATATTTATTTTAAGATTTGCTGTCACTTTAAACATTAAAACCAAAACAAATTCAGAAAGAAACCAATTACTAAGTGTTGTTCAAAGAGAAGTTATATAAGCAAGGATATTTGTTCATAGCTATGCTATACATATGGAGTCAACACTGAATGCCTGCTTAAAGAGAAGAAAAAAACATAATGTCAAATCATCAAAAACAGAATGTCAAATTATCAAAACACATCTCCTATGAATAGGAACGTTCAAGACAGGGATAAGACATTTCAAAAAGTAAAGTAATGCTGACTGCTGTTGTGAGTTTTTTGTTTATTTTTTCTTGTATCAGAGGATTAGAAACTAGAAAAATAAAATTTTATAACATGGGGAGATATAATTGAGACAATAGGCTTAGAAAAAATATATAGAGAAAAAAACAAGGTGATTTAGACCAAATGTAAATGCCTCTTGAATATGTAAGAC
>NW_007877689.1:0-567 GCF_000696425.1 Galeopterus variegatus
CATTCTGATTTTCCAAACTAAAGGGTAATTGAAAGAAAACTCGTCATTGCCTGCATTTATTGTCAAATTTTGGGGTGTGTGTATATGCACGATTAAGGTTTATTCTTTTGAGAATGGATTTGAATACCTTCTCTACCAACTCAAACATTAAGGCCAGATGATACGTGCAAAGAGCCCTGGACCCAGTTCCCATGCCCTTCTCCACCACTTATAATCATCCCAGCCTTGGGCAGGTACAGTAACCTCTTGTCTTCCTGACCCTCAGTTGGCTTCTTCACAAAACAGGAGCAGTAGTGTCTGTTCCACCTCTTTCAGGAGGCTGTTACAGGTGAAAGGGGATCAGGTATACAGGTGAAATCCCACTGAAAACTATAACATCCTATATCCATGAGACTGGGTGCTGAGACTGTGTGTTGAGGTCTGGGATTAAAGCAATTGTGGGCACTCATTATATACAGTGGTCCTGAATATGGAGAAATATTTTGATCATGGCCTCTGTTGTTAGTAGTATAATTCCCTGCTTGAAATGTTCTCCAGAGCCGGCCCGGTGGCGCACTGCTACAGTGC
>NW_007877690.1:0-567 GCF_000696425.1 Galeopterus variegatus
TTAAAATATAATACAAATATTTGCATGAACTTTTTGAAGTACCCTCATATTTGGTTATAACATACCTGCACTACATGCAAAGAGGTAGCTTTATCTGAAGGTGAACTTAGATTAGTTAAAAATGTATGTAACCAATTCTAGGGAAACCACTACAAGTTTTTAAAAGAATGCATAGGGTGATCTGATATGCTAAGACCAGAGATAAAATGCAATCATGTATGATGCTCTATTAAAACAAGAGGAGGCAGAAAAAGACGGGGGAAAAACAAAAAACAAGAGTAATAAATTTTAAATGTTACAAACGTGGCAGATATCAGCACAAATATCTAAAGAATCACTTCAAATGTACATGGCCTAAATGTACCCAATGAGATTTTCACAGTAGATAAAGATATAATACCCAATTATATACTGTCTACAAGAAACCACTTTAAATATAAAGATAACGGCAGGCCAACAGTAAAGAGATATATTAAAGAAAGCTGGAGTAGCTACATTAATTTCAAACAAAAGAGTAGAGATAAAGAATGGCATTACACAATAATGAAGGGGTCAATTTTTCAGAAA
>NW_007877691.1:0-567 GCF_000696425.1 Galeopterus variegatus
GATTCAGGCTTTCAGTGGTCTCGTGGGAAGTGTAGAAAAGCAGCAATTAGAATGTTCTCTGGGGCCGGCCCGGTGGCACACTGCTACAGTGCGCTGCTTGGGAAGCGCGACGGCGCTCCCGCCGAGGGTTGGGATCCCACATACAGACCGGTTCCTGCTCACTGACTGAGCAAGGTGTGGGTGCGGCACCGAGGGTTGCGATCCCGTTGCCGGTCCAGTCCGGTCCGGGCGCGACACTGAGGGTTGCGATCCGTTGCGGACACAAAAAAAGACAAAAAGGAAGAAAAAAAAAAAAAAAGAATGTTCTCTGGCTTTGTCTTGCTAACGAAGTCTATCCAGTTGTCCTCTGGGAGCAGGGATTCTTGCAGAGAAAACACACTTTCTTCCCACTTTTGACATCTTCCCGCTTGTAAAGGTCCCAAGCCAATCTGGATCCAGTCTGTGTTCTTAACCACTATACTGAGCTGCCCGGTAAAGTAGCCACAAGCTACACATGGCTGTTTAGACCTCAATTAGTTAAACTTAAATAACATTAAAAATCCACCAAGTCCCATGAGCCACATTTCA
>NW_007877692.1:0-567 GCF_000696425.1 Galeopterus variegatus
TTTCTGCTCCAGCCTGAAGTCCACGTCTCCTTTTCCATCACCCAGCACACGTGTTCGGGCCGCTGCTCTGTGCAGCGTGGTGTGCGGGAGCAGAGCTGCGGCACACGCGTGCACTCTGTGCCTGGCCATCGCTGTGTTCTCGTTCAAGGTTTGTTTTTTCCCTCACCCAGAGTCACTTTTCCTTCTACTCCACTGTCCATTCTTCAAGGCCAGGTTCAAGAGCACCCCAGCCCCTGCTCTTGTCCTCATGTCCCCTGTGTCCCCTTCCCTGGGTTCTCTTAGCCCCACACCATCACTTTTTGCCTGAGGTCTTGGGGGTTTTACACAAGCCTCTTCTTGGTCTAGCAGCCTGCAAGCTTTCAAGGGCAGAGTCTTCATCTTGTCCCCTGGGGACCTGGTTCATGCCTGGCCCATGGAGAGGCAGACTAGAGGCCCCCGATTACATCTGTCATGGAGCACAAGCTCCACGAGGGCAGGACCAGCTGTCTTAGTCACTGTGTCTCTGACTGACGCCCATAGGTGCTGAGCACGTGCTTGCTGATGGAGCGGCCCTTTGTCCCCCACAGG
>NW_007877693.1:0-567 GCF_000696425.1 Galeopterus variegatus
GGGTTCACAAACATTCAGTCCATTGCAGTAAATCTAGCTACAGGTTTGTCAGTGTTATTGATCTTATCAAAGAATTAACTTTTGGTTTTTATCCCCCAGGAATACTAGATAAATAATAGTGATCTATACTCTTCTATTCCTAGAAGTAGTTTAAACCAAAATGACTTGGATTTATTATTTATCACAATAGATTTCTCCTTATACCTTTGAATTTCTTGTTAGTGCATTTCACTATGAGATTTCAAATTCATATTTTTTTAATCTTTTTATTATGATGGATCAGAATAGACTGCATTGTTCAAACAAACCTGTGGTTTAGAGCCATTTAAAGTGAAATCGAATGTATTCTAAAATCCCATTAGTTACTTTGAAAATACAATATATTTAAAATTACAGTATAAACTGTGAAAATAGGAAAGAAGGTTAAGAAAAAAAACTTTTGTCTGGAATGTCTACTTCCATGTTTCAAATATTGTGACTAGCGTTTTTACATATATATTATTTTTTCCTCACAATGATCTTTTGAAGAAGTTAATAGAATTTCTATTTTACTAATCAGAAAATGGA
>NW_007877694.1:0-567 GCF_000696425.1 Galeopterus variegatus
CATGATAGCAAAACTGTAGAAACACAATAAATTAATAAGAAAATTACATTAAAAGGATCAATAGAAATAAATAAAATTACCCCTCAAAATGGTGACTTGACTGACAGTTAACTTCCTATCAGCAAAAATGAAAAACCTGATAGTGAGAAGATCTCTTCAGTGAGTTAAAGAAACATAGTTTCATGCTTTGAAGTCTACACTGAGTAAAAGTATCATTCAAGAACTAAGCTGTGCTTTTTCTCATAGTATGTAACAAAAGGAGAATTTGTTTAAAAAATATGCACATTAACATAGATTTGTAAGGATATATAGCCCTAGAGTTTCTGACACAGTTTTGTATGGAATTTATGCAACAGAAAAACTAATACACCGTATTATTCCAAGTATCTATTAATTGCCTCACTGAAAATGTATATTCAACATGAGTTGTAATTTAGAAAATTAAGATACAATTGTAAATGACAAGGGCACAATATCAGGTCTGTCTGTAGAATGATGCTGAGTATGTATTTACAAAAAAAAATCAGATGTCCAAAAATAAGATTGCTAAGAAAAACTGAAGAAGTG
>NW_007877695.1:0-567 GCF_000696425.1 Galeopterus variegatus
AGGCCCCACCCTCTGACTCCAGGTGGTCTTTCTGGCCTCTGCCCTCCACTTTCAGGACTGGACAGGTGACAGGACTGGGCCCTCAGACATGCAGGGTTCCCAGGACTTATCCACCCACCTGGAACACAGGTCGTTCCCAGGTTGAGTAAGGGAGAGGGGGAGGAGCTTGTCCTGTCAGTGCTGCTATGGGGGAACAGAGGCATTGTAGGATCAGGAGTCTGGAATCCAGAGCCTTCCTCGTGGGAGCAAACCCCAGTCCCTCTGGGCCTTGGTTTACTGGTGTCTGCAGTAAAGCCTGCCGTGGACTGAATGTTCATGTTCCCCCAGATTCATATATCCAAATCCTACCCTCCAAGGTGATGGTTTGAAAAGATAGGGCTGCTGATAGGTGATTAGATCATGAGGGTGGAGCCCCCATGAATGGGATTAGTGCCTTTATAAAAGGAACCCCCAAGAGCTCTGTCTCTGCTCTCTGCTATGTGAGGTTGCAGGCAGAACACAGACATCTACAAACCTGAGAGAGGCCCTCTCCGGACACTGAATCTGCGAGCACCTTGAATTTGGGCT
>NW_007877696.1:0-567 GCF_000696425.1 Galeopterus variegatus
TCTTCAACACTGGATGATGTTGCGATACATATCCCTACCAGAGTTAGTAATTCCAAGATCCTATTCTTCCCGATTTCAAGAGATGCCTCTGTATGCATTATGCAGTACCATAAAGATATTTTATCATGGCACTTGTTATGGAGGGAATTTAAATTTAAATTTTATTTTATTTCATGTTTTAGTCTGTCTTTTCTAGTCTCTGAACTACATGAGAGCAGGTACTTTCTAACTCATTATTTTATCTCCAGCACCTAGAACAGATGCAATACATAGAAAGTACTCCATACATATTTGGCAAATAAATGAATGAATGCATGAATTAATTTACCACTGACTGGCATGTTCATCCAGCCAAAGGACCATGCTCAACAGAGATCTGTAGCGATCTGAATAACGGTGTTCTGTAACGTATTTTTGAGTTATAGGATGATTTTATAGCAGCTACTTTTCAAATTTTCTGTAATTATGCGTAAAGTCAGATTTAGCCTGGAGGCTGTTCGGTGAGATTCTGTTCCTCGGTTTTGCAGCAGCAGAGAACTGATTGGTCATGATTTCATCTAGGAAGGT
>NW_007877697.1:0-567 GCF_000696425.1 Galeopterus variegatus
AGGAGTATGAAAATCATACCATCTATGTCTTATGAATGTGGCCTAAAGGCTGAAGGAAAGGCTGCTCATTAATTACTGAGGTTTTATGCAGTCATGTGACATGACATCAGCCTCCAGCAGCCTCCAGTGGGTTTTCGGATAATGGATTGCCCTTTCTGCCTCACCGCAATATCGAATTCCTGGGCTTCCTGGGAAGAAGCCCAGTCACTCAAGGGCCAGATGCAATTCATTTGCATGCCTGTGCCTGGCAAAGAACATGTCAAACAACATTAAAAATTCTAGAAACCAACACTCAAACACATAAGTACAGAAGACTAAACAAAGACAAAAAGGAACAGGTGACAGAAGAACACATGAGTCACCAGCCCCTCATCCCTGGCCAAGAGAGCCATGTCCTGGATGTCTGAAAGAAGAGACACAACCATCTACTGAGAATAAGAAGGACTAGAATTTGTACAGATTAAAAAATCAAAATATACTTTGAGGAAATCAGATTCCTTCTACAAATTGGGTATATTTTCACAATGACCACATAATATGTTCCAATTATGCTAGCAAATGCATTTT
>NW_007877698.1:0-567 GCF_000696425.1 Galeopterus variegatus
TCCAAGAAATTAATTTGTGGTCTAAGAGGATGAAGAGTTTTTTAAAATTAAAAATAGAGCACTTTATACTAAAATCTCATCAATATTATTGGGATAAAATTTTGACATATAACATTGTCATTTGCTTTTTTACTTTTATAAACACTTATGGTTTATTATAGAATATTTGGAAAATATAAAAAAGTGCAGATGTGTACACACATGGATCACAAATCCTACTACTAAAATTGCTGTTGAGAATTATGGCTGAATGTGCTTTTGTTATATACAGACAAGCCAAACCTGTCCTATGTAGACATTCCAGTTCCTCTCGGAATAGCTCCCAGTACTTTGCTGTTGTAGCAGCTTCTACACCAGCCTTCAATTTTTGTTTTCTGCTTTACTTATTTTGAAAAAGCGAATCCCAGGATTCTGGAACATTTGTTACAGTTTTGTTGCATCCCTTGGGCCAAACAACCTTGAAGGCAGGAGCCTTCGCAGGCTCTGAAGCCAGATATTAAGAGGAAGGTGCAACTCTGTTGATTTGCTGAATACTTAAGTTATTGTCTGAATTCAGCATATTTTGCA
>NW_007877699.1:0-567 GCF_000696425.1 Galeopterus variegatus
ATTTTCAATGATATCATTAAACCTATGCAAATAGCCATTGGAGAAAGCCTAGAGGAAGAATAAACTCTTTATATATTTATTGATTAGAAGTTAGCATTTTAGAAAATGTTCTGAAGAAATAGCTGCAGAAGATGCGGCCTCCATGTTCACATGTTGGTAGGCTGACAATAATGAATGACATGAACACAAGCTGTCAGGAGGGGTGCACATAGATGGGGTCTTCATTAAACAAAGTAATGGTGATACTTAGAACTCCCCACAGTGATTCACCATTAAGACAAATGCCTATATATGTATTCTGACAGATGGTGAATGACAGTTTTATAATTGGATAGTAAGTTGGAAGCTAGCAGATAATGTTCGTGTGCTAGATTTATATTTTCTTCACTTTGTGGACCTTTGAGTCTTTTTCTATAAGAATTGTATTGCTTTTGCATTTTTCATCTTCTCTACTGCCATGTAGATAATGCATTAATTTTTCCATTTTAATACACTGCAAATAATCTTGCTGACATTTTCTCCAGAATTTTTCACCATTACTTTTACAAAATGAGCTTCCAGAATTAT
>NW_007877700.1:0-567 GCF_000696425.1 Galeopterus variegatus
CATCCATGTAAATCTCACTAGAAAGGCATTCTCTGGATTCAGAGTCATGTGAATCTCTTAAGAGAATACTGAATAAAAATTTTAAAGCTGTTATTTTTAATAAAGGTCTTCTGTATTTTTTATTACATGAATTTAATCATGTGAATCTCTTAAGAGAATGAGAATAATTGCTTACCTATGGTGATGTCTATTCTCATTTTCTCATTGAAAATTCATAGGTATGTGTGTTGAAGTAACTTAAGTGTATTTATTTCAAATATCGCCACTTGGACGAACACAATATGATTCACAAGGATGATTCATAATGTTGTATATTACATCATACAAGAATTATATTTGTTCAGAAGAAAAAAGTTATAAATAAATAAATGAATGAATGAATACCCCCCACAAACACATATACGGAATAATCACACTCCAAGAATTTAATTCCTAACACACATACAGATTTCTCTATCAAATAATAGTTCATGTTACTCTGTTAAAAAAAAAAATTAATTTACATACGTCTACAATGACGTTTAATTATGCATTTTACTGATGTATTATTGCCAGATTTCAGCTAAC
>NW_007877701.1:0-567 GCF_000696425.1 Galeopterus variegatus
AGATTCCCTGAAGTACCAGTTCTCTTGTAGTTTTATTTCTTAGATAATTTAGAAAAAAAAAAAAAAACATCATGTTACATTAAAGCCATGCTCTAGGGTGAGTGCTATAACACAGGCCTAACTGAATCCAAAGCTGAAATGGTTTCGAGTTTCAAAGAGTTTCACTGTCCTTCTCAGTAGATCCTGAGAAGGGGATTCTGCTTACCACATTATTCCTCAAACAGGATTGGCTACACGATTTGTAGGGCCCAGTGCAAAATGAAAATGCAGGGCCGCTTACTCAAAAATTAAGAATTTCAAGATAGTGATGGTGAAACATTAAAGCAAGCATGGGGACCTTCTGAGTGCAAGGCCCTCTGGGACCACATAGGTCACACACTTGCAAAATGTCTCCAAATGTAGTATATGAATATGAGGAAGAAGCAAATTTTGAGCAGTCTAGAGGAAGAAATTATACATAGGAAATTTTCTTCAAAGTAGTTCACAGGAAAATAAAATCACTCTACGGAAAGAAAATAATTCAGTCTTCCCAAATTAGCAAATGGGACCAGGATCTAAAGGATGGGA
>NW_007877702.1:0-567 GCF_000696425.1 Galeopterus variegatus
GGCATCCTCGTCTAGTTTCTGTTCTTAAGGGAAAAGCTTTCAGCGTTTCCCCATTTAAGGTGATATTGGTTGGGCTTACCATATATGGCTTTAATTATATTGAGATACTTTCCATCTATACCTAACTTATAGAGGGTCTTTGTCATGAGTGAATGAGGAATTTTATCAAATGCTTTTTCAGCATATATAGAGATGATCACCTGGTCCTTGTGTTTGATTTTATTGGTATGGTATATCACATTTATTGATTTGTGTCTGTTGAACCAACTTTGCATCCCTAGGATGAATCCCACTTGATCATGGTCTATAATTTTGCATTCGTGTTGCTGTATTCTGTTAGCTAGTATTTATTAAGGATTTTTTGCATCTGCATTCATCAATGATATTGGCCTGTAGTTTTCTTTTTTAGTTATATCTTTACTTCGTTTTGGTATAAGGGTGATGTTTGCTTCATAGCATGAGTTTAGGAGAATTGCCTCTGTTTTAATTTTTTGGAATAGTTTGTGGAGAATTGGTGTCAATTCCTCTTTGAATGTTTAGTAAAATTCTGCTGTGAATCCATCTGGT
>NW_007877703.1:0-567 GCF_000696425.1 Galeopterus variegatus
AGAGATAACCTATTCCTTGACCCTTCCAGCTTCTTGTGGCTGTTGGATTCCTTCACTTCTGGCCACGTCTCTCCACTCTCTGTCTTTGTGATCCCGCTGCTTCTTTCTTTTCTGTGTGTGTGTGTGTGTGTCTAATCTCCCTCTGCCTCTCTCTTACAAGGACACTTGTGATGGCATTTAACTCCTACCTCATCTCATAATCCTCATCAAATCTGCAAAGACCTGTTTTCCAAATAAGGTAGAGTTTACAGTTTCTGGGGATTAGGACATGGACATATCTTTGAGATCTACTAGCCCACCATATAGCCCAACCTCTGCCCAACTTGCAGCACAGCCCTTAACTACTCGATAATCTTTTGAATTCAAAAAAACCATCTTGAGGGAAGTTCATTCTCTCTCTCTCTCTCTCTCTCTCTCTC
Organism: Galeopterus variegatus; assembly: GCF_000696425.1. Taxonomy (NCBI): domain Eukaryota; kingdom Metazoa; phylum Chordata; class Mammalia; order Dermoptera; family Cynocephalidae; genus Galeopterus; species Galeopterus variegatus. The sequence goes on from NW_007877703.1 coordinate 420, forward strand.
TCTCTCTCCTGGTAAAACTTCTTATTTCTAATTTTCCTGGAGTATTCTCACTTTAGGGAACTGACTTCTTTGCTCACCATGAAAGCAAATCCAAAACAGCAGCCTTAATCTTATGAACTGCATAATTTTCCTCCTAGGTTCCCACCTA
>NW_007877704.1:0-567 GCF_000696425.1 Galeopterus variegatus
ACACTTCACAGGCTCTCTCTGTCCTCTGGCACGCTCACTCCAGACCCGTCGCCATCTTCCTAGTCCTCTGCTCTCTACTTCTATAAGGTCAACTTTCTTAGCTTCCACATATGAGTGAGAACGTGGTGTTTCTCTCTCTGTGCCTGGCTTATTTCACTTAACATAATTTTCTCCAAGCTCATCCATGTTGTTGCAAATAGCAGAATTCCATTTTTTAAAATTGAAACATAACATAACTGATTGTACATGTCTGTGGGGTATAGTGTTGAATATCAATACCTGTGTGCAATATGTGATGCTCAAATCAGGATAATTACTATATTTATCATTACACAATGTAGTCATTTTTGGGGGCCCTTTACCAATTCCTTGCTCAAATCTCCTCCTCCTGCCCCTTTCCTACCTCTGGTGGGCTGAGTTCCATTCTCTCCTTTTCAAAGTTCAACAAATTATTGTGATCATTATATCTTTCTTTCTTTCTTTTTTAAAAATTTATTTGTGTGTTTTTTTTTTAGCTCCCACTATGAGTGAGGACATGTGGTATTTCTCTCTCTGTGCCTGGCTTAT
>NW_007877705.1:0-567 GCF_000696425.1 Galeopterus variegatus
AAATAAGAACAGTACCTGATACAGAATCAGTGTTCAAATATTCAATGAATGGATGAATAAAATGAATGAATGAATGAATGAATGAACGAGGTAGAGATATATAATAGAAATAAAGTCATTTCTTTCTTGCCAGCTGGCTTCTGGAAGGCATGATAAATAAAAAAATACAATGAATAAATAAAAACCAAAATTGTAAAATTATGATTTCTGTATCTAAGGTAAAGGAGTCAAGTTAGCTGCTCACGTGCAGCAGAGAGAAAGAAAATTTTTTGTGAGAAATTTCACTACAAACTCCAGATGCTGTGTGGCAGTCTTGCATAGGCACAAAGTTGTATGACTTGCAGGTGACATAATTAGGTTGCTGTGTGTAAGAATGCTTAGATACAATGAAAAAAAATCTATACAACTTCTCGATTCAGTCTCCTTGTAGCTTCAGCAGCTATGCCTTCTCTTTTACTTCTTAAGGATCAAAAGCCAGACTCAGACATTCAGCAGCATTTTTACTTTAGTAAACTTCATTTCAGGGCTGCCATTTTATTTGTCATCTTCACATATCTCTCTTTAAAA
>NW_007877706.1:0-567 GCF_000696425.1 Galeopterus variegatus
AACAGCTCAGGGCACTGCCTGGAAGTTCCAAGAGCTTTCAGGATTAAAAAGCAATAAGTCACTTCCCTCACGTACTTAATTATACAGTAGGCATAACAAGCTGTAAGTAAAGACCAAAGACCTCCCCTGCAACCCCCCCCCCAAAAGATTATAAAACGAGTTTAAAATATTGGCTTTAAGAAGTAAACTGAAGCTCATTACAGTAAAATCAGGCCTTCAGGTCAACACGCATGCAACTGTACACTCTTTTAAAACTTCATCAAACAGCAAAATAGAATTGACTCAGGAAGATAAATGTCAGCACTCACTTTTTGATTTCTCGGAGCAGCATTCGGATGAGAATGGTCTGAAGGGGTTCAACCATTAACTTCCTCCACATATCCAATGCTAGCTGCCAAGAAAAATAAAACTCATCAGGACTGAATTACTTAGTATTTGTTTTTAACATTTGTTCAAGATGGTTTTAAATACTTCACAGGAAGTATTTATAACTAATATTTCAAAATTCAAATGAAAACTGGATACAAGTGAAAAATTCAAAGGGAAATAAATTTCTAACATTATTTT
>NW_007877707.1:0-567 GCF_000696425.1 Galeopterus variegatus
GGTTACAGGAAAAAAGGATGACTGAGAGTATTTATTACTTTTCCAGTCCATTTTGAGGTGGACCCTACATGGTTTCCACTTCTAAATAAACCTTTGAAGATACTACCTACAATTTATTTCCAACGTGCTGGGAAGAACGTACTCTTACCATGGCATTCTGGAGGAATAGCACTCCAGTTTCCAGTAGCCAAGCACTGTAGCACTCTTGCTCCCACCAGGACCAATCCTTCTTCGTTACAGGTGAAGCTGCAGACTGACTGGAACCGAAAGGTGCCAAAGGGGTGGGAACAGTTCACCTGGACCTTGTTTGGAGTTGGAAGATCCTGGCACTGCACAGCTAAGGGGTGAGGAAGAAAGGGAGTAAGGGAATGAGAAAACAGTAATACACAAGCACTCCACGATTTTGACCATTAACACCTTCTAGTGCCAAGAACAGGGTTTCCTGAATTGGGCTTGTTTAACTTGGAAGACCAGAAAAGTGTCATTTAATTACAATGGCACATGAAGGAAAATACTGGGCCATTACTGAGAATTGTGGCAATCTGTATCAATACTTTTTTTTTTTTT
>NW_007877708.1:0-567 GCF_000696425.1 Galeopterus variegatus
GAGCGCTGCCGCGCTTCCCAAGCGGCGCACTATCCAGTGCGCCACCGGGCCGGCCCGTCTCATTGTGGTTTTGACCTGCATTTCCCTAGTGACTAGTGGTGTTGAGCATCCTTTTATGTGCTTGTTGACCATCTGTATATCATCTTTGGAGAAATGTCTATTCAGATCCTTTGCCTAGTTTTTTTGGGTTATCTGTCTTTTGTTATTGAGTCGTAAGAGTTCTTTATATATTTTGGATACTAGAATTTTATCATATCTGGAAATATTTGATTGAAAATACTTTCTCTCATTTTGTAGGTTGTCTTTTCACTTTCTTGATAGATCTTTTTTTTCCTTTTTTTGGCTGCTGGCTGGTGTAGGGATCTGAATCCTTGACCTTGGTGATATAACACCGTGCTCTAACCAACTGAGCTAAATTGGCCAGCCTTTCTTCATAGTATCCTTTGATTAATACGCTTTTAATTTGGATGAATTCCAATTTATCTTTGTTTTTCTTTTGTTGCTTTTACTTTTTGTGTCATATCTAAGAATCCATTGCCAAATCAAAGGTCATGAAGATTTACTCCC
>NW_007877709.1:0-567 GCF_000696425.1 Galeopterus variegatus
AGTACAGAGTAATCTAATGAGTACAGAGTAATCTAATGATGAGTACAGAGTAATCTAATGAGTACAGAGTTTCCAGTTGGGAAGATGAAAACGTTGTGGACATGGATGGTGGTGATGGCTGCACAACACTGTGAATGTATTTAATGCCCCTGAATTGTACACTTCGAAATGGTTCAAATGGTAGATTTTGTGTTATGTATATCTATTTTACCACAATTAAAAAAAAAAAAACCAACTATAGGGACAGAGAACAGATCACTGATTGCCAGGCAATATTTTTACATGAATGACTCTTTATGAACATACTGTTACAGTCAAATGTGAGCAGCCTTACTGAACTTTCTCATAAGTTTACTGATAAAATACTGACAAAAAATTATTCTATATCAAACTAAAGAGTTTCTGCACAGCAAAACAAACAAACAACAGAGTGAAAAGACAACCTGCAGAGTGGGAGAAGATTTTGGCCAACTATGCACCTGACAAGGGGCTAATATCCAGAATATACATAGAACTCAAGCAATTATGCAGTAAAAAAAATAAATGACCCAATTAAAAAATGGGCAA
>NW_007877710.1:0-567 GCF_000696425.1 Galeopterus variegatus
CCATAATATAAGGAAGTCATAATATTCATCCAAATTAGCATTCATGTATGTGCTCAGAGACAAAAGGAATTCAAATTAATCATGTCTACCTCTTTTCTTTTTCATTTCTTGTTTTTTTTTCTTTTTTTAAAAATTTTTTATTTTATCAATATACAATGTGGTTGATTATTATGGCCCATCACCGAAAGGTGTAGAATTTGAATTATGTGTTCTGGGTGGAAAAGCATCGTTTTTTTTTTTTTTTTTTACATTTTATGCCTTGGCACCATAAATTAATTTATATTGCTGTACATTATAAGTTATAAAGAAGGTCAATATACTGTAATTGTAAAAGGTGAGTATGCAGATAGAAAGAGCAGGCATGAAACTGTGTCATTGTGGATTAGACATGATTTACTGAATTGATCTCAGTATTAACTTTATAGTTCAGGTCATATTCTAGAGCAAATGTTATTGATTTAATCCCATTGGCACCCAGACAGCAGAGTTCTTGAACAATTTTCAATTTTTAGTTTATTATCAGTAGATCATATATACAAAAGTGACTTCAGGGATCTCTAAGTATAT
>NW_007877711.1:0-567 GCF_000696425.1 Galeopterus variegatus
GATTAACATGACCTTTCATTTATTAAGAACTGTTGGCATTTTGAAAAAAAAACAAATTTATGAAACACTTCTGAACACACTTCCAGACTCAGAAATTATCTGAACTTGTTTCTTTCAAAGACAAGTCTTCTCAAATGCAATATTACCAAAAGAGCTAAATGTTTTCATGGAAGAGAATTGAAGCATTTCCCCAAGTGAGAGAACCATGTTAACACTCAAAAGTTGTTTTGATCAGATTTATCTTTTTATATATGAAGTATGTGTCTCAACTACAGCATAATTTGAAATTCTGATATTTCTAGGCATAACCTTCAAGGCAGAGGGAAAGGTTCACCATAGCCTATTTTTCAGGAGTCTTTTTTTTTTTTTTGCAGCTGGCCTCTATCGGGTATCAGCACCATGCTCTCCCAAGTGAACTAACCGGCCCGCCCTCAGAAGACTTTTAAGAGCTAACTCATCCTAAACAAGGCAAAAGTGAAAGAAAAATGAACAGGACTGTGGTAGGCAAGATGGCCCATGAAGACAACCTGTCCTAATCTTTGGACCTATGAATATGATGAGTTAGCA
>NW_007877712.1:0-567 GCF_000696425.1 Galeopterus variegatus
AATTGCTTGCTTGCTAGTGGGGAAAAATATCCATACATTTGGTCACAGAAGTTGGTCTTCTCTGTTGGTGATTTTTACTGAGTAAGAGTGTAGGAAAAACACGTTAGTGTGTGTTTTTTCCTTGAGACAAAAACCTTTTACATGTGATTGCACACATGTGCTAGTATGTCTGAGGGGTAAATCCTCAGGCCTGGTTGTAAGTGCGTTCCACAGAGGTCCTTCCCAGCTACACTCCTACCTGTTAAATCTTCCTTGGTTTTTCAAGTTTTAACTTTGGTGATCTGGTAAGTTAAAATGGTATCTTGTACTTGAGTTTTCATTTCTCTTACTATGCATCTGTGTTGAACATCTCTTGTATTTTACAGCCACGTATGCTTTTTTTCCTGAACTGTCTTCATCTTTTACCTTTTTTCCTATTGTGTTGTAGGTCTTTTGCTTATTGACTTCATTATTTACTAGGGAGTTCATTATATATTAGGGAAACTGTGTGCTATGTCTTAAGTGGTATTTTCTTTTCTTTTTTCCTTTTTGTCTTTTTTACTGACCGGTAACGGGATCGCAACCCTC
>NW_007877713.1:0-567 GCF_000696425.1 Galeopterus variegatus
TTATAGCTGAGTAGTATTCCATTGTGTAGATATACCACATTTTCTGTAACCACTCATCCGATGATGGCTACATTTGGGCTGGTTCCAACTCTTGGCTATTGTAAAGAGTGCTGCAATGAACATTGGGGAACAGGTATACCTTCGACTTGATGATTTCCATTCCTTTGGATATATTCCCAGCAGTGGGATAGCTGGGTCATATGGCAGATCTATCTGCAATTGTTTGAGGAAACTCCATACCATTTTCCATAGAGGCGGCACCCATTTGGCAGTCCCACCAACAATGTGTGAGAGTTCCTTTTTCTCCGCAACCTTGCCAGCATTTATCGTTCAGAGTCTTTTGGATTTTAGCCATCCTAACTGGGGTGAGATGGTATCTCAGTGTAGTTTTGATTTGCATTTCCCGGATGCTGAGTGATGTTGAGCATTTTTTCATATGTCTGTTGGCCATTTGTATATCTTCTTTAGAGAAATGTCTATTTAGCTCTTTTAGCCATTTTTTAATCGGGTTGCTTGTTTTTTTCTTGTAAAGTTCTTTGAGTTCCTTGTATATTCTGGATATTAATC
>NW_007877714.1:0-567 GCF_000696425.1 Galeopterus variegatus
TGACAGGACAGCTAGCCAGCCATGAGGGTCCTGAGAACCCCTCCTGCTCCTGCTCTGTGTCCACACCCACACACAGTGCAGAATCTGTTCACATTTACCTGAGAAGCACCGTAAGATATTAGGAGGAGAGGGAGCTATTTGTAGGCTTAGAATAATATCCCTGACTTTACCTGTGCATGCACTTTACTGCTTATAAAGCCCTGTCTCTCATCTCATTAGATCTTCACTGTTACCCTCTGAGACCACCGGGTAAGAATCACATGCCCATTTTACAGAAGGGAAAACTGTCCATCAGAAGGAAGTAGTGACTTGCCTAAGGGCCCAGCTAACAGGCACAGCTAGGACTCCATTGGGCTGTACAGGATTTAGTTGTTCCACACTAGCCATGAAGACTGATGTGCAAATTTGTTGTCAGTGCTGCAGACTTAGCTGGGGCTTTTTAGCCATATAATTGATCCTCATAAATATCCCTGGAGGTAGGTGAGGCCAGTAAAATGTTAAACAAATAAGAGCTGTCTCTTAAAACTTATAGGTCATTTCCTGGAGTCAAGGCCAAAAAGGCATGGG
>NW_007877715.1:0-567 GCF_000696425.1 Galeopterus variegatus
GGCGATACTGCTGGCCACCAGCACAGAAAAGGTTTGAGGGTGACACTGCTGACCACCAGCACAGAAAAGTTTTGGGGGTGACACTGCTGACCACCAGCACAGGGAAGGTTTGGGGGCAGTACTGTTGGCCACCAGTACAGAATTGCCCGCCCCTCCCAGGTCTGGAGTGATGGTGAGCCTGAGGCAGCTGGTGCTGCCTCCACTGAGGGGAGGAGAGAGGAGACGCAATTCAAAGATGAGAGGGAATCCAGCTCTTGCACATACAGAGGCAGAGTTTATGCCACATGCACCAATGACTCTGGGCTTCTCTAACAACTCTCACTAAAGATTCTTCATTCTCACCAATCATTCTCACCATTTGAGGTCTTGCACATATTTTGAAAAATTTATTCTTAGATATTTCATTTTTTGGTCTTATTGTAAATGGTATATTTTCATTTCATTTCTTTTTTTGTTAGTAAATTTAAATGTAATTGGCTTTTATTTACCTTGGCTTTATGCCCAGCTACTTTGCTAAATTCTTATGAATTATAATAATGTATCTGTAGAATCATGTGGATTTTCCAT
>NW_007877716.1:0-567 GCF_000696425.1 Galeopterus variegatus
GGATTGCAACCCTTGGCTTGGTGTCGCCCACACCGCGCTCAGCCAGTGAGCGCACCAGCCACCCTGATATAGGATCCGAACCTGCTGCGGGAGCGCCACTGCGCTCCCAAGTGCCGCACTCTCCCGAGTGCGCCACAGGGCCAGCCCACTTGTATGTGTTGGGAAATTTATATATTTTCTCCAGGTCTTCATATTTGTTGGCATACAGTGGTTTATAATAATCTAATGATTCTTCATATTTCTGTGGTATCATTTGTAATGTCTCCCTTTCCATTTCTGAATTTTTTTTTCCTTTTTTTGTCTTTTTTCGTGACTGGAAACGTATTGCAACCCTCAGTGTCGTGCCCATACCGGACCGGGACCGGCAACGGGATCGCCACCCTCGGCGCTGCGTCCGCACCTCGCTCAGCCAGTGAGCGTCCATTTCTGAATTTTTTATTGGGGTTTCTCTCTCTCTTTCTCTTTTCTAGCTACTAGTTTGTCTATTTTATTTATCTTCTCAAAAACCCAACATTTTGTTTTATTGATCTTTTGTATCATTTTCTGTGTGTGCATCTCTGTTTCATT
>NW_007877717.1:0-567 GCF_000696425.1 Galeopterus variegatus
TAGAATCCTTAAAGTACCAAAGAAACCAAGATAATTCACCACAATTCCATTTTGAAACCCTCAACTCAGTGGTGGCAGAACTATGGCCTACTGGGGCCTTTTTTTTTTTTGATGGTGTGTTTAAAGAACGGTAAACATGCCAGTATTTTGCTTGGTGGAAACACACAGTAGAATAGGTGCTAACTATTACAGTATTAATACAACTATTCCTTCATACTCATAGATTTCTTATAGGGCTTGTTCACCTCTGAGTTCTGTATTATTTTAAAATTTGAAATTTTATCACTAGCAATTACTCTACTTTCTCTTATTCAACAATTTCCATTTCTGAGTGCCCACTCTGTGCCAGGCTAGTTATACAGCAGGGAACACAACAGACAAATACCCTGCCCTCACAGAGCTTACTTCCACACTTTTCAAAAACACTAAGTTCATAGTCTTTTTGTTTATAAAAATTATAACACGCCTCCAAAATTGCCTGCCCTTTTTCTCCCATAGGGCAAGGATGAGGGGAAAGACTGGGCCCCCCTGATAACATACACATCTCATTTGTATGGCCAATGTCCA
>NW_007877718.1:0-567 GCF_000696425.1 Galeopterus variegatus
TGGATTTTTGGATTGATGTTAATAAGTAAAATGTGGCTATAATTTTATCTTCTTACATAATTGGTATATTCAATATTTTAATATAATCTTATCTAGATAATGATTCTTGAATAAAAATTGTATTAGATTTAAAAAATAAGCATGGAATTTCATTCATTTTTTAATTTCCTAGAAAACACTTACAGAATGCATAGGTTTTGGGTTGAATTTTGCCCCCCCCCCCAAAAAAAGGTATGTTTAAGTCCTAACTCCCAGTTTCTGTAAATGTGACTTTTCTGGAAATAAGGTCATTGTCTTTGCAGATGTAATCAAGTTAAGATGAAGTCTTTAGTGTGGACTCTAATCTAAGATGACTGATGTCCTAATTTTAAGAAGAGAACAGACACAAAAACACACACATAGAGTATGCTGTGTAAAGACAGACTCATAAAGGTAGATGGCCATATGATGACAGAGAGAAAGAGATTGAAGCTCTGTAGGTGCAAACCAAGGAAGGTCAAGGGTTGCAGCAACCTCCAGAAACTGAGAGAGAGAGCATGGCCTCACTGACACTACTCTTTTTTTTTT
>NW_007877719.1:0-567 GCF_000696425.1 Galeopterus variegatus
TCCATGATGAAAAATGGTGTTGAGCATTATTTCATGTGCCTGTTGGCCATTTATATGTCTTTTTTTGAGAAATGTCTACTTAGGTCATTTGCCTATTTTTTAATTGGGCTATTTGTTTTTTGCTGTGGAGTTGAGTTCCTTGCATATTCTGTATAATAGCACCTTCTCTGATGTGTAGTTTGCAAACACTTTCTCCCATTCTGTAGGTTGTCTCTTCTCATTGTTGATAGTGTTGATTGTTGATAGAAGCTTTGCAGCTTGATGAGTTCCATTTGTGTTATTGATTTATAATTTTACTCCACTGCAGTTGAAGAATATACTTTGTGTTATTTCTGTATGTATGTGTATGTATGTATGTATGTATGTATGTATGTATGTATGTATGTATTTATTTATTTATTCGTGGCTGCTCTTGGTGTTACCAACACAGACTGTCTAGCCAACTGAGCTAAGCAGCAAACCATTTTACATTTATTTAAGTTGATTGTATGGCCTATCCTGGAGAATTTTTTTTATGTGCTTAAGAAAAATGCATACTATGCTGTTTTGGGGTGAAGTGTTCCACAG
>NW_007877720.1:0-567 GCF_000696425.1 Galeopterus variegatus
TTGACTCTTCTATCTTATACTCTGCCTTGGAATGAATGACCCCTCAAATCTTAATCCCCACGTAACTGTTGAGGGTGGGAAATCTTATTACGGTAATCAAGGTGGGGTCTTGAGGAGGTGATTAGATTGTTGAACTGTGCTGTAGTGGTGGTTGTAGAACCATAGTGGTTGTCAGGGGTGTGGTTCTGAGGGCTTTAAAAGGGGAGCATGAAGAGTCTGACTCTGCTTCCACCATCTTGCAATGTGAGATCCCTGGGTCACTGTTGCCATGACTGGATGTGTTCCTTGGAATTTGGACTTTCCAGCCTCAGAAACTGTAAGCAATATTTTGTTTTGTTTATAAATTACCCAGTTCCAAGTATTTTCTTATAAGCAACAGAAACGGACTAATATACACTCTTAAAGTAGGAGTGTGACTATTACTTACTGAAATAAAAAACAAAAATAATACTGAAATAGGGCTGGCCCGGTGGCGCACTCCGTAGAGTGTGGCGCTTGGGAGCGCAGCGGCGCTCCCGCCGAGGGTTCAGATCCCATGTAGAGACCGGTCCGCTCACTGGTTGAGCG
>NW_007877721.1:0-567 GCF_000696425.1 Galeopterus variegatus
TAGTGGCACAATAAACATGAGGATGAAGATATCTATTTGGTGTGTTAATTTCCTTTCCTTTGGACACATATCCAGCAGTGGGATTGCTGGATCATATAATAGTTCTATTTTTAGGGTTTTGAGGAAACTCTTTCTGTTTTCCATACCCACTGTACTAATTTACACTCCGGCCAACAGTGTAGAAGAGCTACTTTTTCCTTGCATTCTTGCTGGCAATTGTTAATTTTTGTCTTTTTTATAATAGCCATGCTAACTAGTGTGAGATGATATTTCATTATGGCTTTTAATGCTATTTTTCTGATTAGTGGTGTTGAATGATTTTTCATATATCTGTTGGATATTTGTATGTCTTCTTTTGAGAAATATCTATTTGAGTCATTTGCACATTTTTAAATAAGATTTTTGGTTTTTTGCTCTTAACTTGTTTAAATTCCTTGTATATTCTGGATATTAATCCCTTGTCGGATGAATACTTTGCAATATTTTTTCCCCATTCTACTGCTTGTCTCTTTGCTCTGTTGTTTCCTAGCTGTGAAGTTTTTATTTATTTATTTATTTATTTATTTA
>NW_007877722.1:0-567 GCF_000696425.1 Galeopterus variegatus
AAGGGCATGATTACCCCACATACAGAGCAGAACGAGGAGGTGTCAAGAAGTCCATGACATCTCTGCAGTGCCACAGAGAGCAGTTACCTTTATTTTACAGATCACTGAGAATACATTGGATCCTGGTGTGGCTTAAGAACCATGATTTTGCTTTCACTAAAAGTTCTCATATATAGTAACAAAAGGGGGCTGGCCGGTTACTCAGTTGGTTAAAGCATGGTGCTGAGAACACCAAGGTCCAGGGTTCTAGCCACACACGCACACACAGTACACACACAATATATATATATATATATATACACACACACGCGCGCGTGCGCGCGCGCGCACACACACATTATATAGTCTAGAAAGAGCTTTTCCTGAAATACCTTTTTGTTTATATGTATTATATATGTGTTATATAGTATACTATTATATATTAAATATATATATAATATATATTGTATAATATATATTATATGTTATATATTAATATATTATATTATATAATTATTATAATCATATAATATATTATATGATTATAATAATTATAAAAATATATTGTATTATTAATATATTTATATA
>NW_007877723.1:0-567 GCF_000696425.1 Galeopterus variegatus
ATTTAAAATCCATTCTTTTAGCAATTTGAAATATAAAACACATTATTATCAACTATAGTCCGCTGTGCAACAGATCACTATTACTTATGCTTCCTGTCTAATTGAAACTGCACCCTCAGACCAACATTTCCCCTTTTCCTGCCCACCTTCCCCGCTCACTTTGGTCCCTGGTAACCATCATTCTACTCTCTACTTTATGACTTTGACTTTTTTAGATTCCACATATAAGTGAGATCACATGATATTTGTCTTTCTGTGGCTGGCTCATTTCATTTAGCACATCATCCTCCAGATTTATCCATGGTGTTGCAAATGACAGAATTTAATCCTTTAAAAAAGTTGAGTAGTATTCAATTGTGTATATATACCGCATTTTAAAAATCTGTTCATCAGTTGAGTGCACTTAGGTTCATTCCATGTCTTGGCTATTGTGAATAACGCTGCAGTGAACATGGGAATGCAAACATCCCTTTGACATACTAACTTCATTTCCTTTGGGAAAATACCCCATAGTGGGATTGCTGGATTATACTGTAGTTCTATTTTTAGGTTTTTGAGAAATCTCCA
>NW_007877724.1:0-567 GCF_000696425.1 Galeopterus variegatus
AAATGAATTCATGGAGACCGGTCCGCTCACTGGTTGAGCGCGGTGCGGGCACGACACCGAGGGTTGCGATCCCGTTGCCGGTCGCGAAAAAAAGACAAAAAGGAAAAAAAAAATGAATTCATGGTCATTTAGTGAATTTAACCTTGCCTATATATTTCTTCAAAAGGAAAGATCATTTTGAATATTAATTATTTCAATATCCAGTTTCCCACCAAAGACATTGAGGTCATACTGAATAAAGATGACGAGAAACTACCAATTGCTTTTCTTATTTCTGGACATGGTCATGCTAATGATATCCCTTTAATTTCTCTGTCCCTACAGCTAGTAGCATAATAGTCAAATTTGTAAGAAATGTGATGGATGGCATACAAAAAGATTTGGTGAAAATTTCTGTTCCTTGATCATATGTTATTCAGTGAAGTTGTGAAAAATCCCTAAGGGTTCATAGCTCTTGCATTTGCAGTCCAAATGTGTGAAAACATTTAGTTGAGAAAGCATTGCCAGGTTCACTGGTCTCATGCAGTAGAAGTCAGATATACTGGGATCCTTTTTGTCCTAATGTTA
>NW_007877725.1:0-567 GCF_000696425.1 Galeopterus variegatus
GGGAACTACACTATTTCTCTTTCATTTCTGAAGGAGATCTTTGCTTGGTAAAGAATTCTTGATTGGCATTTTTTTTTCTTTTCGTGTTTTGAATGTATCATATCATTTCACTTTCTTTTGGCCTGTAGGGTTTCAGTTGAGGAGTCTGCTATTATTCTGATGGTGATTCCCTTATAGGTGACTTGACACTTTCTCTAGCTGCTTTTAGAATTCTCTCTTTGTCTTTGAACTTTGCAAATTTGAATATAATGTGTCTTGCCGTGAATCTTTTTGGATTGAATCTGTTTGTGAATCTTTGATCTTCCTAGATTTGAAGGCCTGCATCCTTCCCTATACCTGGGAAATTTTCTCTTATCATTTCCTTGAACAGGTTTCAATACCTTTTCTTTTCTCCTCCCCTTCTGTAATACCTACAATTTGGATGATAGAGTGCTTCAGGTTGTCTGCTATTCCTCTTAGATTTTCCTCATTATTGTTTATTCTTTTTTCCTATTTTTTTTTTTTGCCTGCCTGAGTTATTTCAAAAAGACCATCTTCGAGATCTGAAATTCTTTCTTCTGCTTGCTC
>NW_007877726.1:0-567 GCF_000696425.1 Galeopterus variegatus
TTTACATTCCCAGTAGGCTCCAGTTGCTAGACAACTCTGTCAACACTTAGTATGATCTGACTTGTTTTTAATTTCAGGAAGTGCTTTTTATTCTAATAGATGCATTTTGATGACTCATTGTGTTTTTTATTTGCATTTCCCTAAGGACTAATGATGTTGAAGTCCTTTTTAATGCTCTAATTTGCCATCCTTTTTGGTAAAAGGGCTGTTCACATCCCTCACACACATTTCTTAGTGGTTTGTTTTCTCATTATTGAAACTTGAAGGCTCTTCATATGTTCTGGACTCTTTAACATTTGTTAGCAGGTAGATGCTGTGCAAATATTTGCTCCTAATTCATGACTTGTCTTTTCATTCTCTTCTCTTGATCCTTTGAAGAGAAAAATTTTTAATTTGGAACAGTCCAATTTACCGAATATTCCTTTTACAAATCATGCTTTTGATGTCAATCTAAGAAATCTTTGCCAAACCCAAAGTTATACAAAACTTCTCCTGAGTTTTCTTATAGAAATTATATAGTTTAGTTTTACATGTAGGTCTATAATTAAACTTAAGGTTAAAAAAAAA
>NW_007877727.1:0-567 GCF_000696425.1 Galeopterus variegatus
TGCCCCGCTCTTCTCTGAGGGTTCTGGGCAGGACAGTGCCGGGAAATAGGCACCAGCCCACGTGGGGAGCAGGGAGCCCGGGAACCCCAGCAAGCCCGGCCTTACCTGGTGCAAGGCTGTGAGTCCATCCTCGTTGCACAAATCAGGGCTGACCTTATTCTTCAGGAAGTAGCGTACTGCAACAGGAGGGGACAGCGGTGAGCTCCCGTCACATGCTGGGTGTGCAGGCACGTGGGGCCCAGGTAAGACCCACTCTCCCCCAGGTCCTGACATGAACAAACAGTCTTGTTTCTTCCGGACAACAGGCCTGTGAAGTCAAGTATTAACATCTTCCCATTTTACAGATGAGGAAACTGAGGCACAGAACATAGATCTTTGGTCCAGGATTTCCAAAAGGTGGATGGCACTGCCTGTCTTATTATGGATAATAATCATAAGAGCTAACAGTTCCTGTATGCCAGGCACTGAGGTAAGAAATTTATTTTTATTTTATTTTTTTTTTTTTTAACAAAACAAAAAATTACTTCTTATTTCAGCACGAAAAACCTTAATGCAGTCATAATTGGG
>NW_007877728.1:0-567 GCF_000696425.1 Galeopterus variegatus
GGTTCCCGCTCACTGGCTGAGCGAGGAGCGGGGGCAGCACCGAGGGTTGCGATCCCATAGCCGGTCCCGGTCCGGTATGGGCGCGACACTGAGGGTTGCAATCCGTTGCCGGTCACAAAAAAAAAAATTTCCAAAACAAGGAATGTGGGTGGCTTGCTCTGTGGGCAGTGGGCACCTCTGTCTCTCTGCTGCAGAGCAGATGCATCGCAGACAATCCATGGTAAGGGTAGCAAAAAGTTCTCTTCTCTCAGGCTAAAGAATTTGGAGTTAACCTTGGGGGTGGGGGACCTGTGGACAGGTTTTGAGAAGGAAAGAGACATGATGAAAGTGTTGTTTGGGGAAGATCAAATGAAATTAACATGGTGGGATGATCTGAAAAGAAGACACCAGCTACCATACAGGACAGCATTTCCTCAGCTGTGTTCCTTGTTACTCCAGTAACCTGAGACGTGTTACACGAGTTCCCTCCACAAAAAATGTGCTGTGGCCAATGAGCTGGGAAATGCTGTTAGAAAGTGAGCAGGTTTTCATCACATGAGTTCCAGAACATCTAAAAATTGAATGTTA
>NW_007877729.1:0-567 GCF_000696425.1 Galeopterus variegatus
GGTTTTAATTATTAATTCTTATTTCCTTCACATGATGGTTAACTTTTTATGTCTGTGATGCGTAAACATTTGGCTAAACATTATTCAGGGTGTGTCTGTGAGGATTTCTGGTTGAGATCAACATTTAAATTGGTACTGAGTAAGGCAGATTGCCCTACCTAATGTGGATGGACCTCATTCAATCAATTGAGGACCTAAATAGAAAAAAAAAAAAAGGGCTGAGTAAGAGGAATTTCCTCTGGCCTGACTACTTCAGGTAGGATATTGGTCTTTTCCAGCCTTCGAACTTGAGCTGAAACATTGGCATTTCTTGGGTCTCACACCTGCCAGCATTTGAAGTGGAATTTACATCATAGACTCTCCTGGTTCTCAGGGCTTCAGACTCAGATTGGAGCTACACATGTGCTCCTTGGGTCTTCAGCTTGATGACTGAGTTGCAAATTTTGGGATTTATTGGCCTCCATAAACATGTGAAACAATTCGTCATAATATATATATATATATATATATATATCTGTCTCATTCTCTCTCTCTCCCTCCCCCCCATATGTGTGTGTGTGTGTGTGT
>NW_007877730.1:0-567 GCF_000696425.1 Galeopterus variegatus
ATTTTAAAATCTTTAATCACATCTTCAAAGTTCCTTTTGCCATATAAGGTAACATCTACAAATTCTAGGGATTAGGACATGGACATCTTTGGGGGACCATCATTCAGCCTAGCACAGAAGATGATATGTGGCCCCCCGTCTTCCTGGCCACCCTTGCCTCTGTTTTTCTCGAGGTCTCTGTTCCTCCCCCTATTTCTGGCCTCTTCGCTTGCTCTTCCATTCCTGGTGGGCTCTCCCGTGAACCTACAACACAGTCAAGTGCCTTCCATGTTAAAATATAAACTCCCTAGATCTAACATTTCCCTCCAGCCGCTACTCCATTTCTTCTCTACTTTTCTTCTAGAATGTTCTGGAAAGAGTGTTTTTCACTTGCTGTCTCCACGTCTCACCTCCCATTCACTAGCCAGGCCACCTTCCTACCACCACTCCCCTTACAAAAGTCCCAGTGACCATGACATTGCCCAAACCATGAACACTTTTCACTCCCATTCTAATTAAATGCTCTACTACACTGGACTATAGACGCCTCGCTGATTTTTTCTTTTAATTCTCTTTTCCTTGCTTGAG
>NW_007877731.1:0-567 GCF_000696425.1 Galeopterus variegatus
GACATTTGATGTCCTTCACAGCGCTTTATGAGAACGGACACGAACGAGAAACGCCCGCTGGAAAATGAAACGGGGTTATTATTGCCATGAACACTCAGAGGCGTCCTGATCACCTGCTTCTCGGCCTCCTGCCTCAGATTTCCTTCACAACCCACGATGCAGATGTGGATGCGAGCCACCGCCAGCAAGCCACCGATCTTACCTGGTTTGCAGCCACCGCCCCCCACTACTTCGCAGGAGACCTAACAGGCTCGGGGACGCTTCGTAAAGGCGTTTGGCTTTTGTCCCGCGCCGATGTCCGGCCCGGCCGTGAGCATGGAGAATGGCGCGCGTCCTCGAAGACAAAGGCGCGCTGGACCCGACGTTCAGGGCTCATCAGGGCCCGGCCAGTCCGGCCAGGCCCATTGAGATCAAGTGCCCGGAGGCGGGAGGCTGGAGGCTGGCTGGTCGAGGGCCGAGGGCAACGGGGACGCGAAGCCGGCGCGGAAAGGGCAGGGGCAGGACCCGCCCTGGCGCTGCGTCGGCCCCGACGGCAGGCGCCACCTCTCTCCGCCCGGTCTCCTGACC
>NW_007877732.1:0-567 GCF_000696425.1 Galeopterus variegatus
AAAAAAAAAAATTAAATGGCACATCCAAGATCACATAGATTAATAGAGGCAAAACTCAGAGCTAAGAATGCCGGTATAGTGTCAGGGACAAGTTGGCACTCAGCTGATAGACATATAATTTGAGAAAGTAAAAATAATCCTGCAAATTCAAGAATTTATAAAACTCATAAAATATAGCATAAAAGGTCAAAAAGGTTATGGGTTTTAAAAACTCAGCTTGAGATATCCCCTCATTGACCAGAGTAGTCAGGGATAATTATTGAAAGATCTGTAATGGTGCCTTAAGAAAACCACTTCTTTGGGAAAGGGTAGAAGGAGCTAGAACAGTATTGTTCAAACAGTTCTATGGAAAATTAAATTCTTGGGATGGGAATTAGTGCACCTTGACAAAACAGTTTCATAACCAGGTTAGCTTAGGAGGCATACCCCATATTCCTTTTGGTATTCCTGATACATTTAAGCATATTTAAAGTCCTAAGAGGGTGTGTTAGTAAAGAAACCCATTACACTTGATTTAACGTAATCTTTTCTAAATTTACTCGATCACCTCTCTCTCTCTCTCTCTCT
>NW_007877733.1:0-567 GCF_000696425.1 Galeopterus variegatus
AGAGAGACTTGAGTTTCTAATAGACTTTTATGAGGCCATCAAATTTGTTGAGGCAGATCTAAGATTAGAAACAAATTAACTTTCTAATATACCACATACTGGCTCATGGTCATCCACCATGATACAAGCCAGAAATGACATAATAATTATTCTCCACTTCTCCCTCCTTCACTAAACTTAATCACAGATTCATGTCAAATCTGCCTCCAAAAACCACTTGAGTCCATCTCATTTTATTCATCCACATTTCCAATCTTTGGTTAAAGCCTTTATGATCTCACCCATGTGATTATAATGGCATCTGAAATCATCTCTTGCTCCTAGCCAGGGATTTCCACTATCATATTACTTCCGTCTTTGAAATATTCCAGTTCCCTTTGTTGTAAATGTGAGTGTAAATCAGCTGCACCTCTCAAGAGCACACTATTTTCAGTCAAAATTTGTGAGATGTGACCCACATGCTTACAATGGCATGGAATAAAAATAATGTCTATTATTCTCAGCATTTGAATATCCTAGAGACTAATCATATGCAGTTCTTTATCTCATTAGAGATGCTTTATGTAA
>NW_007877734.1:0-567 GCF_000696425.1 Galeopterus variegatus
GGGTTGCGATCCCGTTGCCGGTCACGAAAAAAGACAAAAAGGAAAAAAATAATAATAATAAAGAACTGAACAACAAAAAAAAAAAGAGCAGTGAGAGAGACCCTGGGGGGCTGCAGCCTGTGGGGGCTGCAGAGGGAACATGGGGGGTAGCTGGGGACCTCTGAGTCTCCCCGTCTAGTGTCCTCATGCAGGTGTCCTGGGGAGGAGGGTGCAGGCATCTAAGCGTGGGTTCTTCTCCTGCAGGTGTGAAGGAGAAAGCTTGTGGAGGGCCAGGTATGTGTGCACCCTCCTCTGTCCATGTGTCTGTGCACTGGGAGCGGGTGGCCTTGATGTAACCCTGTGCTTTGATTTCTCCCTGGCGGGTCTCCCGGGTCAGAACCCTCCTCCCCTGGCCACTCGTCTTCGCCCTGGCCTGTGCCCCAGGGCCCTCAGTGTGTTCTGCAGGAGCACGTCTGTTGACTCGGTTTTTTGAACGTGGGCTCTAGTTTGCTGTGGTGTCCTTGAGTGAGGGCTCTAGTTTCGTGGTGTCCTTGAGTGAGGGCTGTAGTTTACTGTGATGTCCTTGAG
>NW_007877735.1:0-567 GCF_000696425.1 Galeopterus variegatus
GGGCCTGCAATTTATTATCAGGAAGTGGCCACTGCTCTACCCAAACTGGGGGCCCATTTACACAACGGATAGGGGGCACCAGGGGAGCAGTGGCCTCTAGGCCACTGGAAGGGCATGGAGGTGCTGGCTTTGTATCCCCTTGGGGTGACGGGGCTGGGGATTGCCCCTCCTCTAGTTTAAAGGCTTTCCATCCTTGTCAAACTTAGACTGGCACTCACGCTTCCAATGAAGCCCTCTATTGCATCTAGGGCACAGCATAGAAGGAACGTTTTTATTTTTCTGGTTAGGACAGACCCTTTTGAAATGACCTGGTTCCCCACAGCCATAACATTGACCCCTATAGGAGGGTTGGCTGGGGCTCTCCTTAGGGATCCTGACACTAAGACCCTGGGTCATAGCACTTGCAAGGGTTTCTGCTTGAGCTTGTAGAGCAGAAGTTAAATCCCTGGTTTGTTGTTGGTAGCTTCCAACGTCTCTACTGGCAATGACCCACTTTTCTATAGAATGATCTTAGAGCCCGGCACAGGCAAGCTTGTGGTCGGCAGTCATGCCGTCCCACACTAGCAT
>NW_007877736.1:0-567 GCF_000696425.1 Galeopterus variegatus
CAAAGTTAAGATCGAAGAACTGTGAAATAATGTAAGAAGAGAAGGATGAATTAGTAAAATTGGAATGGAAGAAAAAGAGACTACTAGTTTTTTAAAAATGTTTACCCCTGAATCAGTCAGGTATGCAGCTATATTAGGCATTCTTTTTATGATTTCAGTGAACAGGGACTGGCTCTGGTTACTTTTGTTAATAGCGATTCATCATGAACATATCATGAGGTAAGGACAGGAAATAATACCAGTAGATGCATAACTAGAGCTCACAGAAAATTTAAATAGTCACCACTGAGATGCAATGAAACTCCAGTATTTTGCAGCAGCAATGATTCTGAAGAGTTATTCCAATAGCCCTATTAGTGGCCACACTGGCTTCTCTCTCTGTCCCATTCTTTTCCTCTCCTTACTCTCTCCTTGCTACTTTACTGTGTTAAAAGGCAACTCCTCTTTCTATTTCTTCACATTACGTGGCTCATGATAATAAATCTTCCTGGCCTCTGCTTACTCAGTTGGCATTGTATGCATCTCCAATTTTTGACCACTCTGCTCTTTAGCATTCAAAATATTCCA
>NW_007877737.1:0-567 GCF_000696425.1 Galeopterus variegatus
TTCCATTAAGGCATACTTGTGAGGATATTGTTTTGCATAATATTTTCTCTGAATCTTTTTTATTTGCGTAAAATTTCAGTCTTTTAAATGAAGCTACCAACTCTGTAGTTTTGAAGTGTACAACTCTGCAAAAGAGTCTCAAGCAACCATCCCTGGTTCAACTAGTGTAATGTTATCAGTGGTTGAGATGATGTACTCCTGCATATATTCCTCAGTAAACTTCTTTGCATAAACAACATATTAAGTAAACAAGATTAGAGCCACTCTATATTCTGGGACTGGGAAGTGGCACTTCAGCAGAATTTTGAAAACAAATTTTATTCAAAATCTATTCATCCCAGTTCAGGGTGAGACAGGTTAGGAATGGGACTTAGCCCCTCAACTCAGCCCTTCACTAATATTTTCAATGAATCCAGCACATCTAGCTAAGCTATTTTTGCAAACTAAGATAGGCAATTTTTTTTAAAACTACAAACTTGACCCCAAGCAGTTAACCTGACTCCCATATGCTCATAAAGCTTCAAAGTGACCACTACAATGACTATCCTGGGGTGGTAGTAATGAGCA
>NW_007877738.1:0-567 GCF_000696425.1 Galeopterus variegatus
TTCATGTTTTCCCACAATGTTATGGTATGCCTCCAGTTCCATGCCAAGTACTTTGCAAAGCAAAGAGAAATGTTATACATAACTTCTTCCCTCATGGGTCTTAAAACTCCAGGAGTCAGTCAGGGCTGCCAGCAGAGAACTCAGTTTGCTGGATCACTGGAGAGGAGAGAGATGGGTAGCCACAAGGAACCTGGCTCCATCCAAAGTCCTAAAATTTGAATATTAAGGAAAGCAGCTGCCCTGGATTTCCCTGAAGAGCAGTGAGCTGTCAGGTGCTGAGATTCCATCAGACAAAGGGCTCAGGTTATCTCCCTGCAGGGATCTGATATTTGACCTCAGTTTGCTTTTATTCTGAAACCATAATGAAAAACTGCAATGAGAATATCCGAAGAAATGTCTGGCATGGAAGGTTGATTCCCTTGAATATATTGCAGTGATTAGGGAATGAACATGTTTCAAGACCTCTAAAATAACTTTTCCATCTTAATGGTATTTTATTGCAAACGGGCTCTCCCTTTAACCTTGGCCTTCCTGATGACATTCAATTCCACATTTTTAACTGTTTCC
>NW_007877739.1:0-567 GCF_000696425.1 Galeopterus variegatus
TGTTTTTTTATTTGATAGCCTTCATAGATAAATCTGCTGTTTTCTTCTGCACCATTTCTTGATCCTAGTGTCCAAGATTCCTCTATAAAGCTCCCACTTCAGGTACTCTATCCCGCCCTTCAGTTTCTTGTTTTCCATTAATCCTTCCATCTTTCCCTCTTCTTTTCCTATAGAACCAGTCTTATTTAGGCTCACAGAAAGGAAAATTTGACTTTCCAAACAGGTAACAGGGAATCATACTCTAGTACTTAGCCTAGTTTCTTTTAAGTTTTTTGTGGTTTTGCATTTGTTGGTGGTGGTGGGGTTTGTTTTGGGTTTTTGCATGAGTTAGAAAAGTGGAAAAAAATATTGACATTCCCAGTGATAGAAAAGAGAGGGAGGAAAACACATGTAAATCAAGAACATTTGCTGGGTAAGCTTTCCACACCAATCCACCCTTCAAATGTCTTCAAATCTTTCATTCACTTGTTGCTCTCACAATTTCTTGTCACACAGTGTTTTAACATTGCTGAATGTAACAGATGTATATTTGCTGTTGTTTAAAGTACTTGACTTTCTGTTTTAAGT
>NW_007877740.1:0-567 GCF_000696425.1 Galeopterus variegatus
AAAATCACAGGCAACAAACTCAGTGCCATGAAAATTTACACTGTTTTCCTCTAAGAGTTTTATAGTTTTAGGTCTTACATTTAAGTGTTTGATACATTGTGAGTTAAGTTTTGTTTATGGTATAAGATATGGGTCCAACTTCATTCTTTTGCAGTGGATATCCAATTTTCCCAAAGCCATTTGTGAAAAGACTGCTCTTTCCCCATTGAACAGTCTTGCTGAAACTCATTTGACCATATATGTGAGGGTTTATTTCTGGGCTTACTAGTCTATTCTATCAGCCTATATGTTTATCTTAATGCCAATATCATACTCTGATTTCTGTAGATTTATCTTAAGTTTTAAAATCAGGAGGTACAAGACTTCCAGTTTTGTTCTTCAAGATTGTTTTCATTACTCAGTCATATATTTTTTTTTAATAGAATTCTATATCTAGGATAATTATCAATCAATGTGAGCATGGAAAGATGCATTTTTAGGCAAAACTTCAAAAATTTACCTCACATATTTCTTCTCAGGAAGTTACTAGAAGATTTTTCTAACCAAAACATGGAAGTAAACACAAAA
>NW_007877741.1:0-567 GCF_000696425.1 Galeopterus variegatus
TGCTGTGCAGAAGCTTTTTAGTTTGATGTAATCCCATTTATTTATTTTTCCTTTGGTTGCCCATGCTTTTGGGGTCATATTCACGCAGTCTGTGCCCAGTCCTACTTCCAGAAGTGTTTCTCCTATGTTTTCCTTAAGAAGTTTTATTGTTTCAGGGTGTATATTTAATTCTTTAATCCATTTTGAGTTGATTTTAGTATATGGTGAGAAGTATGGGTCTAGTTTCATTCTCCTGCATATGGATATCCAGTTATCCCAGCACCATTTGCTGAAGAGGCAGTCTCTTCCCCAGTGTATAGGCTTGGTGCCTTTGTCAGCGATCAGATGTTTTGATTCTTAATTGCTTTTTGGGGGGAGTGCTGTTGATTTCTGGATTCTCTATTCTATTCCATTGATTGGTTTGTCTGTTTTTATACCAGTAGCGTGCTGTTTTGGTTATTATAGCTTTGTGGTATAGTTTAAAGTCAGGTAGTGTTATGCCTGCAGCTTTATTTTTTTTGCTCAGAATTGCTTTGGCTATGTGTGGTCTTTTATTATTCCATATAAATGTCTGGATAGTTTTTTCCA
>NW_007877743.1:0-567 GCF_000696425.1 Galeopterus variegatus
GAGTCTAAACGTTTATTAAAACAACTGAAGGGAGCTTGTTTAATGTTAACAGAGAGCTAACGCTCAGAAAATATATTCTTTAGAAAATTACTTATATGCCCTTCTATACCAAGCCTAGGACCAGCATATAAACAGGGATAGTAGTCTACAAATAAAGTGAAAGTTTCTTTAAAAAAATAGACCAAAGAAATTGGTGAAAGAATAGATACACAGATCAATAGGCCAGAATAGAAGATCCAGGAATAGACCTACATATAAATGATCCATTGATTTTTGACAAAGGTGCAAAGGCAACACAATGAAGAACAATTGGACACATAAATAAAGCAATATGTGTCCATGTGTGCTGGAACAATTGCATATTCACATGTAAAAACAAACCTCGATCCATGCTTTGTACAGTATATAAAAACTTAAATCAAGAGAGATCATAGAACTTAATATGAAATAAAAAAAACTATAAAACTTTTAAAATAGAACATTGGATAAAATCTTTGTGAACTTGGGTTATGCAATGATTTCTTAGATACAACATCAAAAACACGATCTACAAAAGAAAATACTGAT
>NW_007877744.1:0-567 GCF_000696425.1 Galeopterus variegatus
AGGAAGATTTGTGAGAGACGAAGGCATGTACTTTTGAGAGCAAAGGGTCTGGGAGCAGTAGAAAGGGACTCAGCATGAGCTCTGCTGGGGATCCTTTTCTACCCAGTGAACTCATTATGGGTTCAGCTTGCCTGTGCTTCAAATCGTAAAGGCCCTTGAATGGAGGGAAGGGGACCTAGAGTGCAAATGTCACTCCCTGATCAAGATGGAACTGAACTGAACCAGGGACATTTCCTGTGAGCAGAAGGAGTTGTGGACCCACCTGCACTGTTATGTTACATGTGCATATATGTGTGTGTGTGTGACGTCTTATTTCAAAAATGGAATCATTATATACATACCATTCTTAATCTTGATTTTTAATTTTATTTTTAAATTTTTGGCTTTACAATATTCTGTGAACACACTTCCTGTGGCGTAATCCTACCGACAATGCCAATTGTGGAGCTAAGGCTAGGGTCTGGAGCTCACAGACCCCTCGAGCCTCTTCACAAACCCTTCACACACAGGTCTGTGAGCTAGGTAACTGGCAAAAAGGTCCTTGGAGCCTTGGTTGAAGTAGGAATA
>NW_007877745.1:0-567 GCF_000696425.1 Galeopterus variegatus
CTGCTTTGAATATATGATTTCTTTTTGAGAACTTTGTTTTCCAACTATTGTTGCTGGAGGGAAATATAATTAAATTTCATATATTTCATTTGTATTTATCAATTTTACTGAACTATGAATAACTAATAAATTTTCCATAGACTTCTTTGGTTTTTTTAATGTCACTGATCATAAATCTACAAATAATGTTGTTTCTTTCTTCCTAAATCTTATGTCTATTGTTCTTAAGGATTTTTAAAAAAACATTCAATCATCGAACATGAACTTGGCTGTGGGATTTTTTTTTTCCTTTTATCATTCTTTGTTGTTGAATTTTATCAGAAGTTTTTTTGTTTTTGTTTTTTGGCATCTATTAGATGTTTTTCCTCCATTTATTTGTTAATGTGATATATTATATAATATATTTTCTAATGTACTAACCTGATATTGGCCTTTGGCTGTGGTCAATTATCTTATTATATATTGCTGAATTCAGTTTACTAATATTTGTTTATAAATTCTATGTCTATGTTTAGGAGAAAAATGTCCTGTAATTCTTCTTTCTTGGAATTTATTTGCTGTTTTATA
>NW_007877746.1:0-567 GCF_000696425.1 Galeopterus variegatus
GCTAATTTCATCTCTTCTTGTTTTAATGACTATAAAAGATAATTTTGTAAGCAGAGGTTGGCGTATTTTTTTTCTGTTAAGGGCCAGATAGTTAATATTTTGTGCTTTGTGAGCCATATAGACTGTCACAACCACTCACCCCTGCTATCGTAGTGTAACAGCAACCACTGATAATGCATAAACAAATAGGAAGGACTGTGTTTCCATAAACTTTATTTACCAAAATAATTGATTGGTGTCTGGATTTGGTCTATGGACCAGAGTTTGCCAACCTCTGGTCTAGAGCAAAAATAGTAGCAATCCATTTTGTGTTTATAGCATATATAAAAAGGATAATATGTAACATTAGAAGTGAAAAGGATGGGAGGAAGGAATGGGAAGTATATTGTATGATTCTTGCACTAAAAGTATAGTTAGTATATGATTATACCAGTAAAATATTTGAAGATAGACTGTGAATAACTAAAATGTATATGGTAATCCCTAGGGTAATTACTAATATTTTTAAAAATAATTATAAATAATAAGCCAATAGTGAAGATAAAATGGAGTAACAAAAACACACAA
>NW_007877747.1:0-567 GCF_000696425.1 Galeopterus variegatus
GGAGCGCCACCGCGCTTCCCAAGCGGCGCACTGTAGCAGTGCGCCACCGGGCCAGCCCCTCCAGCTTTACTTTTTTTGCTCACAATTGCTTTGCTATTCATGGTCTTTTGTTATTCCATATAAATGTTAAGATAGTTTTTTCCATTTCAGAGAAAGATGTCATTGGAATTTTGATGGGGATTGCATTGAATTTGTAGATCAGTTTGGGTAGTATGGATATTTTCACTATGTTGATTCTTCCAATCCAAGAGCATGGGATATCTTTCCATCTTCTTGTGTCCTCTTTAATTTCTCTCAACAGTAGTTTGTAGTTCTCATTATAGAGATTTTTCACATCCTTGGTTAACTCTGTTCCTAAGTATTTTATTTTCTTAGTGGCTATTGTAAATGGGCAAGCTTTCTTGATTTCTCTTTGTGTTCACTATTGGAGAACAGAAATGCTACTGAATTTTGTGTGTTGATTTTGTAACCTGCAACTTTGCTGAAATCATTTATCAATTCCAAGATTTTTTTTTTTTTTGTAGAGGCTTTAGGCTGTTCAATATATAGGATCATGTCATCTGCAAA
>NW_007877748.1:0-567 GCF_000696425.1 Galeopterus variegatus
GTCGAGTAGAAGTACCAGCACGTTGCAGCCACAGGAATTCTGGAGGACACTCCAGATTTCTCTTTAAGAGTCGAACAAGCTCGGCTCCACAGGATATCTCTAAAAAAACAGACCCCTCCCGAGTTCTCTGATAATCTGGTTGTGGTGCCCGTGGCAGGGGTGCATTAGTGTTTTGTTTTTTGTTTGGTTGCGTGTGTGTGGGGACTGACGATTTTCTGGGGTGAAATGGGGCAGACTGTCTCAACCCCTTTAAGTCTGACTCTAAAATACTGGACTGATGTGAAGGACAGGGCTAATCATTTGTCTGTGCAGGTCAGAAGGAATAAATGGGCCACCCTGTGTTCTTCAGAGTGGCCAGCCTTCCAACTTGGCTGGCCCACTGAAGGTTCCTTCTCTCTGCCATTGGTTACAGCAGTAAAAAGGAAAATTTTCAGTTCTGAAAGTCACCCAGACCAGATACCTTATATCGTTGTCTGGGAAGATCTAGTCACGGATCCTCCTGCATGTGTCCGTCCCTTTGTTCCCTTAACAGGTCCAACGGCTGTATTTGCTCTCCAAGAAATAAAA
>NW_007877749.1:0-567 GCF_000696425.1 Galeopterus variegatus
AAAAGAGTCTCTTAAATGTTTCATTTATAAAAGCTTATTCTTCCCACCATCAAATTTTGTATATTGTCTGAAATATATCACTTTACAAACTGACATCTTGCATGCAGTTATTCTGCCATGATACATTTGCTAAACTTCAAGGTTTATTGGGGGGAGGAGGAGTAAAACTAGCATCTTCTTCCAACCTTCTAAAAACAGATAAGTAATACAGAGCTGGTTTGCTTTTCTCTTTAGTGGGAGGGGGAGTTAAAAATTAAACCTCAATTGCCAATAGCTATCACGATAGCTATTTCTTTTCTGAATAGCTTTACTAATCTTTCTGGCTACATTAAAAAGTATGCCATTAAATAAGCATTTGAAAAAGGCACATGAAGTCAGAGAGTGGCTGTTGAATGAATCTGCAAACCAAAAACATTCAAAGCATTTTCTTGAAATCCTGCTAACACCAATATAATTGCAAATTAGTCAAGTAGAAGAAATCTACGGAATTCTATGATAAAGCCCAACATACTTTTCTCCCTAATTAGTAATGACAACTATAAAATACTAACATATAAATTAAACAAA
>NW_007877750.1:0-567 GCF_000696425.1 Galeopterus variegatus
AAAAAAACAAAAGTACATTCCTAGCCTAGAGTAAATTGGTACAAGATTTGGATTCCAGGAGAATGAGATTAAATTTCCAGTGTAAGATCCTAGCTATTTATAACAAACCTGGGTGGATTCTATTGACCACTCCTTGTGTTGTTTTAATTTAGACACTGATACTGCTAGGCAGAGCCTGTTTGTTCCTAAGACGACTGTTATTCTTTTAATAAAAAATAAATATTTCTCTCTGAGGAAACCATACCACATATGCAAAATCCAGATTCCAGCATCATCAAATTGTGTTGATCCTACTGTTAAAGAATACACTGAACTTACAAATAAGAATGGTAGATTTGATTGATATCTACTCTCTGGTATAAGATATGACAAATATGTCAACAGATTTTTTTTTCCAAAAAATATTATGCACCCACAAAAGTAAAAATATATATATATAGGAGAAGAAAAAGCAGTAACAAAATCTGAAAAGCTGGAAAGCTCATGGACAAATGTTATCTCAACTTACAGATAGCAGAAAGTAGACACCAAAGCTGTCAAGGTTCTTCATCAAGCTGAGCTCCAGAA
>NW_007877751.1:0-567 GCF_000696425.1 Galeopterus variegatus
TATATTGACTTAACATCAGTAGAACTACCACCCACATTAAGACATAAAACATTTATTTTACATATGAATGCCATGTTATTTACCTCGTAAAAGTCTTTTAGATGTTACATCCTGTATTGCATGTTTTGTAAATATAAAATATCTTGCTATATGCTTGGATTCTGTCTAATAAAAATGTTACTCTCTATTTGTATGACTTATAGTTTCCATTAGATTCATATTTTATTTTTTCATGAACTTTTTGAAGTATCCTAGTATTTTCAAATCCTTTTATCATTTGTTTATACAAATATATAACAGGTTACAGACTGATTTTTGACCTGATTTGAATCTTTTTTAGTAAGAATATTTAACTAGTTTATGAGTATCATAACTCATCAGTACCTCTGTCAATCTGTTTTATGCTAATTTTAATGTTTCCTCGCTGTTTTTCTCTTGCTAGGTTTTCCTGACTTTTTACCACTTCCAAAATGTTGAATGTATATGCTTTATTTTTGTCTGTAACACTTATCTCAATGTCAAATTTACTTATAGGAACTACTATATGATACGGTAACTATTGTTTTT
>NW_007877752.1:0-567 GCF_000696425.1 Galeopterus variegatus
TTTGTTCATTTTTCATTTTGTTTGCTGTGCTTTTTGGTCATATTCATAAAGTCTACACCCAATACTACTTCCCGAAGTGTTTCTCCTAAGTTTTCTTTTAGGTGTTTTATAGTTTCGGGTGTAATATTTAAGACTTTAATCTATTTTGACTTGATTTAGGTATATGGCAAGAGGTATGGTTCTAATTTCATTCTTCTACATATGGATGTCCATTTTCCAAGCAAATTTCTTTTTCTTTTTTTTTTTTTTTTTTTTTTTTTACTCATGCAAGACATATTTATTGAGCTTTTACTCTGCACCTAGAATTTTTTTTTTTTTGGTAGACTTTATTTTTTAGAGCAGTTTTAGGTTCACAGTGAAATTGAGCAGAAGGTCCAGAGAGTTCCCACTACCCCCACATATGCATAGCCTCCTTCAATATCAACATCCCCCCCAAATTGGTACATTTGTTGCAATTGATAAACCCACATTGACACATCATTATTGCCCAAAGTCCATAGTTTACATTAGGGTTCACTCTTGGTGTTAAACATTCTATGGATTTTGATGGATATGTAATGACATGTA
>NW_007877753.1:0-567 GCF_000696425.1 Galeopterus variegatus
CACATGTAATAAAACTTTTAACAAAAGCAAGGGAATGAATATTACAAAGTCAGAATAATAAATACCTCATGGGAGTAAGGGGTGTCATGCCCAGGTGGGACTTTCAGGGGCTGGCAGTGCTCTATGTCCTCACTTGAGTGATTACATGAGTGTCAATTATTTAATTAGTCCTTAAGCCATACAAATAGGTTTAGTCACTCCTCTGCATGTAAGACATAATTCACATACTCAACAAACATGTGCACGCACACACATACTCTCCATTTATCCTAATATTGTTTATGAAGAGTCTAAAGGAATTTTAATATTGCTTCTTTTAAATGACCTCTTTTAAAGGTGCATGATTTTGCATGAAGGGACTCCCATAGGTCAAATATGAAATAGTATGAACATCAAAAATAATTAAAATAATGATTGCATCAGATTATGGCTGTATTAGTTTACTAGGGCTGCCAGAATGAAGCACCACAGCCCGGGTAGCTTCAACAACAGAACTGTATTTTCTCACAGTTCTAGAGGCTAGAAGTCCCGGATCAAGGTATCAGCAGGGTTGGTTTCTTCTAAGTC
>NW_007877754.1:0-567 GCF_000696425.1 Galeopterus variegatus
CCCCCCATGGAGAGGTTGACAATTCTCAACTAGAACTTCTATCAAGAATCTAAGTTTATACAGCTTCTTGGTTAGCGATATTTGTTTCTTTTACAAAATTTCTCAAAACAATATCTTAAAAGAGTTTGAATTATCAAAAAATATTATCTAACCAACATTAACTGCATGACACCATATGCTGAATGGAAGCACCACAATAAATATCACAAAACATACCATTCAGAGTCCAATTGGAGATGGGCCAGGTCAGTACCTTGTTCACCAGCGTACGATGTTGTTCATGCTGTTCTTTGCTGTGTATTCAGTTTGTAAATCTCTGGCTTGCTACCATTTATCAGCTTATTTATACATATCTCCTTACTATTATAATTTGCTTGCAATAAATAATTATTATGATTATTGTATTTTGTTTTTTGTTTTTTGTTTTCCCAACAGAGTCTTTTTCTGAAGATACTATTGTATGTGTTACGAGGTCACCCTTTTTATTTTTTTCTTGCCCAATGCTGCAGCACCTTCTAATATACTACTTTTTAAGTCTCATCTATATGTCACTCATTCCATCTACTA
>NW_007877755.1:0-567 GCF_000696425.1 Galeopterus variegatus
CCTCCAGAACAGTCCTTTCTTCTTTCAGTTTCTACATTCTTCATCTTGGACTGTCTGGACACTACAGTCATCTCCTAACTGGTATCTCTCCCTCTAATATCTCCCTCTCCCATCCATTCCCCAAGTGACTGCCAGAACGTAGCAGATGCTTTTATTCTTTCTAGCATCTCTTCCCCTCAACCCACTTCTGATTTCAGTGCAGCTAGACCAGGAAAGGGGATGTAATGGCCCTGGTACAAACTTCAATTAATGGGGACCTCATTCAGTAGTAGAAAAGCACCCAGCTTCCATTCCTTCCGAGTGACAATTCTGAAGTATACATGGTTCCCCAGAGGGTCCCCAAGGATTGAGCTTCAGTTGTCCACAGTGGCAATCAGCTTTCTCTTCTGTTTCCCTCTCCCTCTCCCTCACTGCTGCTCCCCAGGATCACCTCCCAAATAAACTGCCTTCACCCAAGTCCTTGTCTCAACCTCTGATTTGGAGGGAAATCAAACTAAGACATAGAGTAATATCTCTAAGATGAAAATCTGACCAAGTCATCTTTCTTATTAATGACAGGCAACTCCT
>NW_007877756.1:0-567 GCF_000696425.1 Galeopterus variegatus
GAGAGTCATTTTGATATTTAATATTGAGCAATCATTTGGTTCCCCACTGTCGAATGCACCTGGGGCTTCGGTAGGGAGATAACTATAGCCTCTAATAAGTTCAAGGGAGCCCCTGGGCTTTCTCATTTTTCATTAGACTTTTTTTTTTATCTTGTTCTATCATCTGTCTCTTGGATTTTTCTCCTTTTATTTTTTGTATCAACATCCATAGCTGGGTGTTGTCTTAATGGAAATTGCCCAGCTCCTGTAAAGGGGAACACATGGGCCGTAATGAGTGCCCTGTCAGGTCTTAGAGTGGGAGACCATTCCATTGCCTGAGTCATACTGGGGTGGGGCAGTAGCCCCAGCAGATTCCAAATCATCTGCAAGGTTTTGGGGATGAGGTGGTGAAGGCAAAATTGCCGCAGGCAGAAGCACTGGAGCTTGCGCAGCATTCTGATTACCCTGTATGTTTGGAGGGTTCAATATTGTTAGCAAGCTGCGTTCCTTATCCTCCTTTTCTTTTCTACAACGGCTACCTGCAAGGGGCTCAATAGCTCCTTCTTTTCCCTTCCTCTGTACCATGAG
>NW_007877757.1:0-567 GCF_000696425.1 Galeopterus variegatus
GGCTGTGCCCATGACAGTCTGCCCACACCACGCTGCACCCCTGCCACTCCCCTGCCCCAAGCCAAGCCCCCCTCTGCGCACTTCCCCCAGCCCCAGCCCTTGGGCCAGAGCCTTGGAGGCCAGGCCAGGGGTGTGCACCCCAGGGGGCCGAGCTCCTCCTGCTCACCCTTCCCCTTCCAGAGTCCAGCCATCTGCTCACCCTTCCCCTCCAGAGTCCAGCCATCCCTGTGTGCCTGAGGACCTCCTCCCAGCTGCAGCCAGTTGGCGGTCATTGTCCCGGAACCGCCCAGTGCTGACCAGGCCTGAGCACAGAGTACTTCAAGTACAAGATGAATTTCCAGGTTGGCTCTGGTGGAGGTCAGTAGACCAGGGGCCTGAGCCCCCCCTGCAGGCTGTGGGGCACTGGGTCCCTGCACGCAGCTTCGCAGGTGACCTGATGGCCGAAAGAGGTGGGCGCACAGATCTCGCTGTCCAGTGGGGGGTGGCTGTGGACCGAGGTGTCTGTGGGGGTGGCGCTGCTCCTGGCACAGGCCCCTGTCCTGGCCACCCTGGCCACCCAGGCCACTT
>NW_007877758.1:0-567 GCF_000696425.1 Galeopterus variegatus
AGTTTCCTTATCTGTAAGATGGGGATACAAATCCCTGACTCACACAGCATAAAGCTTAAATAATGAGTACACTGGAGAATACTCAGGTAACTAATGCATGTTGAGTATTAAGGTTATACTATCATAGTTTAATTGTATTTCTAATGAAATTATCTGCTAATGAAGGTAAATAGGTGTTCTGATCTTTTACAAGAATTTTGAATTCTATAGTACATGCTACAATATTAAAAGTTTTCTGGAACAACTATTTAAATAAATATTGTTTAAAATAGATGTTATTTTGTTTCTTTCATGTAAATATATGGGTTATTTAATAAGAAAAAGAGTTTATCATTTAACTACCCTTTAAAAGGTTAAAAATGAAAACAAAAATATAAATTTAAATTGAGTGAAAGACCTGGAGGAGATAGAGAAGAACTGTAATTCTCTCCCTTCAATTTTTGGGACAGTGGTAGAGCGGAGACATTTGTATACCACCTGACAAAGCAAAGAGTGAAAGAAGACACCTCTGTTTATCTGTAAACGTGAGCAATAAATAATATTTTTGCTTTAATACTTTTTATTTTG